>NC_056740.1:483411616-483434116 GCF_019279795.1 Protopterus annectens
GAGAGAGAGAGAGAGAGAGAGAGAGACAGAGAGAGAGAGAGACAGAGAGAGAGAGAGAGAGAGAGACAGAGAGAGAGAGAGAGAGACAGAGAGAGAGAGAGAGAGAGAGAGAGAGAGAGAGAGAGAGAGAGAGAGAGAGAGAGAGAGAGAGAGAGAGAGAGAGAGAGACAGAGAGAGAGAGAGAGAGAGACAGAGAGAGAGAGACAGAGAGAGAGAGAGAGAGAGAGAGACAGAGAGAGAGAGAGAGAGAGAGAGAGAGAGACAGAGAGAGAGAGAGAGAGAGAGAGAGAGAGAGAGAGAGAGAGACAGAGAGAGAGAGAGAGAGAGAGAGAGAGAGAGAGAGAGAGAGAGAGAGACAGAGAGAGAGACAGAGAGAGAGAGAGAGAGAGAGAGAGAGAGAGAGAGAGAGAGAGAGAGACAGAGAGAGAGAGAGAGAGAGAGAGAGACAGAGACAGAGAGAGAGAGAGAGAGAGAGAGACAGAGAGAGAGAGAGAGAGAGAGAGAGAGAGAGAGACAGAGAGAGAGAGAGAGAGAGACAGAGAGAGAGAGAGAGAGAGAGAGAGAGAGAGAGAGAGAGAGAGAGAGAGAGACAGAGAGAGAGACAGAGAGAGAGAGAGAGAGAGAGAGAGAGAGACAGAGAGACAGAGAGAGAGAGACAGAGAGAGAGACAGAGAGAGAGACAGAGAGAGAGAGAGAGAGAGAGAGAGAGAGAGAGAGAGAGAGAGAGAGAGACAGAGAGAGAGAGAGAGAGAGAGAGAGAGAGAGACAGAGAGAGAGACAGAGAGAGAGACAGAGAGAGACAAAAGTCATAAAATACCAGGATCTGCATGCAGAAATGAGAGCAATGTGAAAGAAAGATACCCAGACAGTTCCAATAGTAGTAGGAGCATTAGTGCTAATAAAAAACTATTTACAGTCATACTTAAATATACCACCAATACATACAACTGTGTAGGAATTACAGAAGGCAGCAATTCTGAACACATTGTGGGTGCTACGAGTGTTTTTGTCTAACATCAAAAACAGAAACAATACTAATTTCATGAACTCTAATTGTACCCGGACTTACAAATGGGGTCCATTCCCATCGTGATATTAGAAACCCAAAATACTTGTAGAATGTAGAAATTAAAATGGATGAACCTTATGTTTGCAGACATAAAACAAATGTCAAGAGACATGTGAAAGTAGTGTGGATATGTAATGAGACAGGAAGGAGTATCCTGTAACAAAAATTCAGACTCTTTTTGATTAAAATATGTTATAGCTTTGATAAGTTTAATGCATGGTGACAAGATAGGTCAATACATTTCAAGGCTTTGTAGAAGTTATAGAGGAGTAGAACTAGATACTCCATGGCCTGAATCTGTCACTAATAATGATGGGGAGAGGTAGCCCAACAACCTTTTAAAATACACAGACCTAATACAAAAGGAACTGGTGTGGGAACTTCAGAAGAAACTGTAATCTGGCTTTGACTGGTAGGGACAGAAGAACCTGAGTGCTGTCAGAAACCTGTTACTGACTTTTACCAGAAATCCCAGTTTGTTAACTTAGTGAAAAAAGTCAGTGCTGAAACTGAAAGTGAAGAACCTTTAGTACACTATATAAAACCTTGTTAGAAGATTCCACTTTTTAAAATGAAAAAGACTGTCTGTGTAGATACAGAGAGGGAGAGACCTATAGTAACAAATTCCATGAGAGAAGATAGGAAACCTGAACAAAGACCCAGGTTTCCTCTCTGTAATGTGAAAACAGAAAACTACTTAGAGACTAGTTAAAGACAGGATTTCTCTAACAGGTCTTAAAGAATAGAAATTACTTAGGCAGAAGTTAAGAAATTGCCAAAACTGAAAGAAAAAAAAATACTGGAATGAGTTGCCTTTCGTACGAGTAGGAGACAAAACATATATACTGGTATTCATTCCTGGAAGATGCATCTGTTTATTGACAAAAGTGTTCCTTACTTGGCAGGTCTGCAGAGAAACATTGACCATTTTATAAAAGCACAGCAGAAGGATGATGCATTAAGAAGGGTCAGATAAATCTTAGCCACAGTAGAAGGATAAACAAATGACCAAACTATCCTCATCCCGTGCCTATATTCTGACTTGATTAATGAGTTGTTGTATGGGATAAACAAAGACACTAATTAAAAATAAAAAAAAGAAATACTACGCTGAATGCTATTTTCAAAATATTTCAGAATACTTGTGATGAAAATGGAACATAACCATATGCTGGAGGAACCCTTATGGATGAGGAAAACCAAAGCTAGAATTTTAGCAAGGTTTTATTGGCACAATGTAATCAAAAGACATTGAGAGTCTATGTGTAGCTTGCCCAGAATGTCAAAATGTGGCAGAGTATCATAGGTACAAGGTTTGCCAATACCTATGTCTGTTGTCTAGCCCCATTCAAGTGAATGACTATGGCGTTTGTAGGCGTATTAGAGTAAAATCTGGTAGTAGTTACCACTATATTTTAGTGATTATTTACAATGCTGCTAAGCTCCCTGAAGTGATACTCCTGTGAAGTGCCTATGCAGATTTATTACTTTTTTTCCAGAGTAGGCATCCTCAAAAGTACTCATTGACCAGGGTACCCCATTTATGTCCACGGCAATGCACCAGCTTTCCTAGTGTTTTAAAGTTAAACACTTATGAACTAAAGTGTACACCCCTCAAAGTAATGGGTTAGTACTTTAATAAAACTCTGGAGTTTATTTTAAAGAAAACCATAGAAAAACTTGGTAAGAACTGGGATTATTTGTTCCCTGCCTCCTTTTTTCTGTTAGAGAGGCACCCCAAACTTCAGGAAGATTTACCTAATTTTGATTTAGTGTATAGTAAACATTGATAAGCTATTGCTGGACACAGCAAACGAGAATTGACAGGACAGGACACCCCAATTTTACAGTGTGATAACACATTACATAACCTTGCAAGATAAGTTAAATGTTGTTACATCAGATGTTAAGAAACCTATGAAAAGGACACAAGAAATGTAACATAAAGGGTATAGTAGGAATGCAAAAAAATGCAAACTGTTATTTCCACTTAGTTCTGTCTGTTAAGAAAAAATTCCTAGCAAGGTGGCAAGGACCGTTTGAGGTACCTGAAAAACAAACAAACAAATTAAGTGAGAACTGCAAGACAAATTAGAAAAGTATTGTCGCAGAGATCTGTCGTATAAATGTGTTGTAACCAGGGAAGTAAGGAAGCCAAAGCAGCCAGGGGCTGCCATAAAGTTTGTGGCATGACGTCAGGGAGTTCCATCCCTGCTGTTTAGAAAGACAAAACATTGTGCAAGACCCATAAACAAGAAGTAAAAGAGTTTTACTTTTGAAATAAAGTGTTTTTCTGAGATGCTAAGTAGAAGAGATTTAATACAGAATCTGTGGCGGGGAGAAGGTAAACAAAGCCGTATTGAATACTAGAGTCTCAGAAGAACGCAGTAAGTGAAGAAATGGACTTTCAGGAACTGAATGAGATATTCACATTTGACACTAACCCAGTGCTCAGAGTGGATGAGCTCATATAAAGGCTAGGCATAATAAGGATTTTGAAACTCTAGGTTTGAAGAGCAGGGTATTGTCCGATTCTCATCTCGCTGTTGCCAAGGCAACATTTTCCACCACTGAAGGTCTTTTTCATAATAATGTCTATCCCACTGGACTTCACAGAGCTCCAGTCACTTTTCATAAGTACATAGATATAGTTCTGAAAGCTCATGTCAGGTGCTGTCCACCTGTCTGGCGGCTGGCACACAGGGTTAAAGCTATGAGTTGTAGTGCGCGTGTCTCAGGGCTTGATTCCCTTAGCCCTCATTTGCCTCCAGTATGACGTTGACCAAGTCAGCTAGCCACACATTGCTCCCAGATTGCCACTGGAAAGAGACAGTGTGTCCAGTGGGCCTACCTGGTTAATAAATGGGTATTATTACCTTGATAATGCAGTAATTTATTCACAAATTTGGGAGTCACATTTAACTAAAATACAAGGTGTGCTAGACTTCTTAGACAAGGATTGACTTGCTGTTAATCCTGCCAAAACTAAATTGTATTGACACAAGCCGAACAGTGAGGATATGAGGTTGGAAGAGGAGAAGTTACACCCCAAAGAAGCAAAATAAATGTTTTGAAAAACTGGCCTATACCCAGTAACAAATGACAAGTTAAAACATTTTTAAAAGTAGCAGGCTACTACAGAAAGTCCGTACCAGACTTTGCTACCACAGTCTGTCTTCTGATACACCTTCAGACTGGTAAGGTGTTCATGGAGATAAGATAGACCATAGCAACAGCTAAAGCATTCAGCCACCTGAAAGCTATTGTTTGTTTGCAGCCAGTTTTAGTCGGGCCTGAATTTGATAAACCCTTTACTCTCTACAATGATGAGTCTGCATTAGGAATTGCGCTGTCTCAGGAAGTAGTTTGGTGAGGAACACCCAGTAAGTTAACTAAGTAAAGCAGAGATGAGATGCTCTTCCTTAGAAGAATGTCTCACTATTAAGTGAGCACTGATTTCTCTACTGTATTATTTATCAAGATGCCCCTTCACTCTGGAAACTGATCATGGATCACTACAGTCATTTTACAAAGTAAGAGACATCAACACCAAGTTATGTAGGTGGGATTTGGCATCGCAGTCATTTTATTTTACAATAAGTCATTGGCCTAGCAATAGCCACATGAATGCAGAGGGCATATCCCGGTCTATAACCTATTCAGTCCTGTGAAATTAACCCATTCCCTTTCCTAATAAAACTTACATTAAGAGCCTGCAATCATGCATGGGCAGTTTCCCAACATTTCTCTGGCCAGCCTGATGGACATGGGCATCTTGAGGCAATGTAGCAATTCTCATGTATACTGACAACCACTTATGCCTGAAACAAACAAATACTTTATGTGAGAGGTGTAGTTACACTATGAAATTGGAGGCAAGATTTTCACTTAAGGACAAATCAAATGCCAAACAGGTTGTCCGCACACACACTTTCTACACTAAATAAGGACACGACACATAAATCCCACATATGTGGAGATACTCATTAGTAATTTACCATAAGATCAGAGACCACCCAAACGGAGACCACTTACACACATATCAATGCAAAAAATAACCACAACACATAATAACACACACATCAGTGTCTCAACACCTAAGCCCATTAGGGGTGACACCATAAAACCTAATGTATTGGTCATAGGAGACTCCATTGTGAGACACACGGATGTTCCCCTCACTAGGCTGGATAAGGAGCGGGTTACAGTTAGCTGCATGTCAGGTGCCAGGATCCGTCAGGTGCCAGGATCCGTCAAGTCACTCAAGGATTCCAGTCACTGAGCCACAAAGTACTGGTATGACTCAGTCATAGTCCATGTGGGGTGAATGACTTGAGACGTACCTCATTGGACTATACGCAGAGAGACATGACTGAGCTCTCATACTATGTGTCACAGGCAGGTATAAGCCTAGCCTTAAGCAGGATTCTGCCTGCTCCAAGGATGACATCACAATAGAAACAAAAAGTGATTCAGTTTAAAAATTGGCTTAGCTTCTGGTATCAGTCCAAGGCAATCCAATATCTGTTAGCATGGGAAGACATGGTTGACAGGCCATGCCTCTTTGCCAGAGATGGTCTGCACCTGTCTCCTCTAGGGTTTTGGATAATGGCAAAGGAATTAGCCACCTCTGTTGTGCCTTTTTTAGGCAGTGTCAAAATAACCAACCTCCCAAAAGAACAAAATCCTCTCTAGATAAACTCAAGGTACTGTTGCTTCATGCTAGGAGTTTGTACAAGAAACTGCATTCCCTGGTAGCACTCCTGGCTTTGGAAGATGCTGACATCTGTGCAGTCACAAAGACATGGTTCAAAGGCACAGAAAGCACCCCAGCCGTGCAGGACTGTAATGCTTTCCATACATTCAGACCACAAACTGAGCATGAAAGAACCAACGGAGGAGGAGGAGGATGAGGAGGTGTATTCATATTCATTAAGGACAAGTGCACCTCCTGACTGGTCAAACAGGATGACTGACTTGAGCTACTCCATGTCCAGTTAACTGTAGACAAAGCCCCCTACCACATCATAGCTAGTAATAGGTCCCCCACCATGAAACAGGAAAAGCATACTGTATACCTGGACTTAATGGAGTCACTTGCCATACATCCCAACACCTTACTTATGGGTGATTTTAATTACGCTATCAACGACCGGGAAAAGTACACAACCAAAATCATGTTGACTCAGAGGTTATTGGACTTTGTCAATGCAAATGCTCTAGAACAACTAGTCAGCACCCCCACAAGAGACTCAAATATCCTGGACATAGTACTCACTAACATGGGAGAGCATTGCACCTCCCACTGTGTGATGTCCTCCCTGGTATGATCGGACCATAAATCAGTCTTGTTCGATGTAATTATAAGACCAATTCCCCATCAAGCTCAAAAATGCTTAAGAATTTTTCAAAGACAAATTACCTCCTATTAATAGATGGTATAAGAAGTTTCAAATCCCCCTCGAATGCGGATAATATGGACTCATATGTAGAGGTATACACTGATGCCCTGTATAACCACATAAGCAGTTATATAGAATCGTCTGTACCTGACCAAACTAAAACCAGGTCTTGCCAAAAAAACAAACCACCCTGGTAGACCCCTAGTATAAACAGGCTATACAACAAGAGAAATAAACTAATGTCCAAGAACAAGAGGGAACTGGTTCAGCAGAGGAAGAAATTCCTCTCTAGGTTAAACAAACAAATTAGAGATCTTGTCAAGTCCTCCAAAGCTAATCACGAAGTAGAAATAGGCTCCCTAGCTAAGGGTAATCACAAAGCATTCTTTAACTTTGTCCGAAATCTAAAAGGGAATACCCAGCTATGTGCTGACTAGTTGTGGATGGCACCATCCATACTCAACCAGAGATAATAGCCAACCTGCTAGCTGACAGATTTGGAGCAAACTTCAACCCCCTGTCATCCGTCATCCATCCTGTCCATTCAGCACAAAATTCCTGTGTTTTTTTTTTGTCATAACGTAAACCAGACTCCACGTTGACAAGTTTTCATCCGCAAAGGCCTCATAGTGTTTCAGGTACACCAATAAAAAGAATATTTCTTTGGCACAACCAGTGTCCAAAATCTACATACCTTTGCATTTGTTCTTGCAGCTCTGTAACCACAGATTTCAGTTCCCCATTAAAGTTCTTTTTTTTTTGTAATGTCTCAAAGAAAGCCATGTGGGAGTCTGTGGCTTCCTGATTTCATCTTGTTCACAAGCTGCTTACCTGCTTTCCAAATCTCAGTTTCATCAGTTGCACAATTTTAACTCAAGGTACATCAGTCTGTGTTTTCACTTGAATATTCTGTCACTCAGAGCTTCCTCCATTCCCATTGGTTGATCCTTGTTTAACATATTGTTTGACTTCACCTCACTCACAGCTTCCTCCATTCCCATTGGTTGATCCTTGTTTAACATATTGTTTACCTTCACCTCACTCACATTTTCCTCCATTCCTCCATTCCCATTGGTTGATCCTTGCTTAACATATTGCCTGCCTTCACCTCCAGCCATTACAGAATTTCTGACCTTTTTTCATCTTCTTTTTTACTAGTTTTAAATATAAACTTCAATGTCTATCAACCTTAAATTGTTTAAGAAAATGGATTTTATATACAATATTTATATATAATTATATCATGAAATGTAGAATACATGAAACACTGAAATTCAAACTATATAAAGAATGAATGCAGAAGACAATGACTTCTAAAAGTACTGAATCTCAAAACACTGAATATGTCTTCCCCACTAGACAATGTGTTGAACCTGTAATGGTGCTTTTAGGGAAAATGTTTTTAGTTATATAATGTCTAGGGTTGAAGTTAGGGCTAGGGTTAGGGTTAGAGTTAGCACACATGGGTAAAGTGGGAGGGAGGGCAGTTAGGTTCATAGATTCATAGGTTTATAGGTAGGTACTAGGCTATCAGCCCTGGGGCCTATATAAGCCCAGCCAAAAAGGTACCCTGGCTTTTGCCACCCAAGAAAATTATTTTCCTGTGCCACTGTCGAGCAGAGCCACAGAGGTGATCCCCGGGGTGAATTTCCTATTTCCCATCCAATCATCAAGATTTTTCTTGAAGAGTGCTAATGAGGAGCTTTGTTTGATATAGATAGGTAGTTTATTCCAGAGTATGGGGAGTCTCTGGGACAGCAATCTATCCCTCCGGCATGTTCTGTTTATTGTGGTGACAAGAGTGTAGCTCGGAGGGCTTGGGATTTCTTTAAGTGGAGCATGTCCAACAGCTCTGGGTTTTACATAGCTTTGTATGTTAGGCAGAGATCGCCTCTGAGTAGGCGATATGCGGCGGAGTAAAGCTGGAGTTTTTTGAGACGGTCTGCATAGGGCATTTGTTTGAGGCCAGTAATCCTCTTTGTGAGGTATTTCTGTGGCCTTTCTAGTTGTTGCAGATGTTTTGTGAGGTACATACCAAAAGTGGCGTTGTACTGTATAATGGGTCTAATGAGTGATGAGTAGAGGGGAACAATGACCTCTTTTTTTCTGGATGAGAAACCTTTTGTGATGAGGTGTACCACATAGAAGGATTTCCTGACTACTGTGGCAATGTGATTATCAAAGGAGAGACTACTGTCCACCTGTGTCCCAAGGTCTCTTATCACACTTTCGGTGTTAAGTATACTACCACCTATGTTGTAGTTCATGGGTACAGAGTTTTTATCAAAGGGGATGACAATACACTTTTTGGCATTAAGCTTGAGGCCATGGCTTTGACACCAGGCATCTTTCTCTGTGAGGCCCTTTTGTAGGATGTCCACATCGTTAGGAGTTTCGATTATGGCTCCTAGTTTGCAGTCATCTGCGAACTTCATTAGCCAAAGATCTGTGTTAGCCTATACTTCAGAGAAGTAGATACCAAACAGGAGAGGACCCAGGACTGAACCCTGTGGTACTCCACTTGTCACTGGTCTGAAGTCGGATTTGGAGTCTGCTACTTTCACAGTGTGGGTTCTGTCAGTGAACCAGTTGGCAACCCATCTTGTGACATAGGGATTTATACCTAGTTTAGTGAGTTTATCTATAATTCCAGAGTGGGGGATGGTGTAGAAAGCCTTGACAAGATCTAGATAGGCTGTGTGAACCACCTTACCCTTGTCTACGGCTTTGGTGACTGTTTCAAAGAAGTCTATCAGGTTTAGAAGACATGATCTGCCTTTTACAAACCCAAACTGGGTGGGATCCAGAGTTTGGAGATTATCAATATCTTTGTTTATAAGTTCCATGATGATACATTCCATGGCCTTGCAGACCAGGCTCGTCAGGCTAATGGGGCGGTACTTCCTGGGGTCCGTGGTGGCTCCCCCCTTGTGGAGTTGGATAACCGTTGCTGTGCGCCATTCAGCAGGCACAAAGCCTGAGGTGAGGCTATGATTAAACATGGTACTTAGGTGGGGTGCCAGTTCGTTCTGTAGTTCGTGTAGAACGCAGCCTGGGATGTCTGGTCCCATGGATGCTGTGTTCTTGGCTTTGGAGAGTGTGGTTTTTACCTTTACAGCCATGATTACAGGAACTTTGCATTCTTCTGGTATAGAGATGGGCTCTTTAGGGGTTGAGAGGGGGGGTAAAGTTAGCACTGAACCTATCTGCCAGGATGTTGGCAATATCAGTTGGGTCTGTATATTTAGCCCCATTGTGCTGTAACTCAGAGCAGATCTGAGTGTTGCCATTGAGATTCTTGACATAGCTATAGAATGCTTTGTAGTTGTCTTTAGAATCAGTGGCGATTTTGTTTTCATAACTAGCTTTGGAGGATTTTATCAGGGATCACAGCTTTTTACTGAGGCTGACCAGGGAGCTCCTCCACTCGTGAGATTTTACTCTCTTTTGCAAGAGTTTCTTCCTTCTGTTGTACAGTTTGTTTATGGCAGGGGACCACCAGATTTGCTTCCTTTTTTTGGAGGATAGCGTCTTGGTTCTGCTTGGGATAGCACGATCCATGCACTCATGTAAGTGCTTATAAAGTGCAATTGTGTAGGATTCAGTAGTCGTAACTGTATTGTCTATCTGCATGGGTGTCATGAAGTTCACCACTTCTGTCTTAAGAAGCATGAAGTTGGCTTTGGAGAAATTTTTTACCATGGTTTCTGTAATGGGGGTAGAGGCAGGATGCAGATATCTAGGGTAATTAGCTTATGGTCAGATCGGACCAATGAGGCATTGACTTCAGGTGTGGAACACCGGTCACTCATATTGGTAATGACTAGATCTAGGATATTGTTGCCCCTGGTAGGGGTGTGGATAAATTGATCCAGGGCATTGGAGTTTATGAATTCCAGAAAGCGTTGAGCAAAGGAGTTGGTACATGAGTAGTTTTCCCAGTTAATGGTGGGGTAGCTGAAATTGCCCATTATTAGGGTGTTTGGTTGAACCCTAATATTTTCCAGTACATCAAGAAAAGAGGAGTGGGAATCTTGGGGCATGGTGGGTGATCTGTAGCAAGCTACAATTTGGATTGCAGTTTTGCCTAGAGTTAGTTGCACTTGGATAACCTCGGCTGCATTATGCTGAGCAACTAGCCTGGAGGTGTGGATATCCTTAATGAATATGGGCACACCTATGCCTTTGGTGTTCTGGTCTAGGTTACATGGCCGAAAAGTATGGTATGAGTTATAGCCTGGCAGAGCAGGGGTACTCTCTGGAGCCTTGAACCAGGTCTTAGTCACTGCACAGATATCAATGTTCTCCATTTTAGGGAGTGCCTCGAGTGAGTGCATTTTGAGATTTAGACTTCTAGCATTGAGTAGCATCACCCTCAGTTTTTGCTTGCCTGTTCCTGTTATGGTGGTGAATTTGTCATTTGAACCTTGCCTAAAAAGGCACTGTAGGGGCGGCAAGAACCTTAGCCAGTATCTGGAATCCCAGGGGTGACAGGTGCAGGCCATCAATGGCAAAGCATTGTGGTCTGTTGACCATGTCATCCCAGGCAGACAGATACTGGATCCCTTTAGAATGGCACCAGAAGCTTAGCCAATTGTTGAAATCAATCATTTTGTCCTTGTACTGCGGCATCATTCTGCGTGATAGCAGAATGCTACTCACGGCTAGGGTCATACCTGCTTAGGCTACAAGATTGGAGAGCTCTTCCATGTCTCTTTTCATGTAGTCCAGGGAGGTCTCAGGTCATTCACACCAACTTTGTACTTGTGGAGTGACCTGAGTGCATGGGTTATGTGGTGGATCCTGGCACCCGACAGGCAGCTGACAGTAACCTTCTCCTTGTTTAGCCTGGTGAGTGGGACATCAGTGTGCCTGACTATAGAGTCTCCTATGACTAGTGTGTTGGGTACGTTGTTTTGCCTTATTGGCTGTGGTTGAGTGGCACACTGAGTTTGTGGGCTATGTGTCATTTGGGTTGTGTTGGGGGTTGCAGGTTGCTTGCATTTCTGCTTTGGAGGTCTCTGTTGCTTGAGCAGATTATTATTGAGAGCCTCCATGAATGTTTTTGTGTTTCTATGTGTGGATTTTGGTGGTGTAGATTTAGTGAGACTGTGTGAGATTTAGTGAGAGTGTGGTGTGGTGCAAGTGTTTACCTTCTCCTCTTGACTGTCAAGTTCAGACTTGATTGGAGAGAACTTTACCTCCAGATCGGCTAGATAAGTGCATCTCTCACAGGTTGTAGTGTTGGGTGGTAGGAGGAAAGGGTTATCTGTGTACATGAGGCAATTTCTACATTGCCCCAAGTTGCCCAGATTCATCAGATAGACAGGAGAGAACACTGGGAGCTGACCCTTGGACATACCTGAATAAAAAAATATTTTCCTCTAGATAAGTGAGGAAAGTGAGTACAAGAGCTGTTTTTCTCTAAGCAAGTGAGGAAAGTAAGTACCAAAACTGTTTTCCTCTAGGTAATGAGAAAGGCTGAGTGCTATAGTAATTAGTAAGTTATTTAGTGCTTACAAGTTCTGAACAAGTGCTGATCACGAATAAGCAAATTCAAGTGCTAAAAGTAAGAATCTGTATCTGGACTAAACTAGTTACAGGAAATGGGGGAAACAAGTGCAAATGTGGGCTTTTAAATCAGAAAGTTAAGAAAGATGGAAAAACTGCCCAAACGGCCAATAACTACAATTTCTGGGCCAGAACCACTCCTTATGTGGTAGATAGGTTACCTAGTGCTTACCACTCCCACTGATAAGCTAGAAGGCTTCCCTCCAACACAGAAAGCTTGGGGGGGGGGGGCTCAGAAGCTTACATACAGTCCTGGACACAGCAAATCTGAATCTGGACTACACTAGTTACAGGAAAGGTATTTTTTTATATATATATACAGAAAAGTAGCTAAACCAGCAGTCAAAACAATTCAAATGCAGTGCAAGCTAGCACACCTGAGTATGTAGCAATGTTAGACCAAACAGTTTAAAAAATGCAATTAAATTAAAAATTACTTAAAACAATGCAGAAGGAGTCTATTAGGTAGAATGAGGTAAAGAGATGGGACTGGGGGGAGTGTCCCAGATCAAATTTACAGTGGGGGCGGGCAACTGCAAAAGCCTCCAAATTTAAACAACATCACAGGAATAGGGAGGATAGGTATGGGAAAACCAACACCTTCAGCAGACATCTGAAAAACTGTACAGTGAAGCAAAAATAACAGTGCACAGCTCTGAAGTCAGCCAGCAATGATATAAAATTAGTCAAACAACAATTACCAGTACACTACTCTGAAGTGCCAGAAAAATATACTCAGCTCTGTGTATCTCCAGATAGTTTGAATGTTAGTACATATGAGTAGAGGAGCCAGGGAGGTGAAGATCCCCACCCAGGTTAGTCATGTGTGCTAACCCTAACCCTGCTTCTGCCCCTAATCCCAACCCTACACATTATGTTATTAAAATCCCTTTCTGTAACAGTATCACTACACCAGACAAAGGATACAGAAGACAGATAACATCAAACTTACACAACAGTAAATCTGCCCCCTTACCTAACCCTTACTCTAAGTCTAACCCATGAACACTCACACATTCATTTTCCTACACGCTCCTACATGCCCACACATTATAAAACTACTTTGATTCAAAATTATTAGATTCTCATATATTTGCATTTAGTTATTTGTGCATTCTATGTTTTGAGCACTCACAAATTCCTTTCTGTGTTGTGGGCATTCTGTATTTGAATTGCATACAAGCAAGTTAAAACACAGTGGAGATGACATTTCTAGAAAATATAGAATCATTTGAATTAGAAATGAAAAGACACAGCCCACACAGCTTTCCTCAGTATTTGCAGATTGTTTTTAATATGTATAAGACCTTAGAACAAGGCTTAACATTTATGTAGGTTACTCCACCCCTAAGACTCATTCCCAGTACAGCCTTTCCAGCATGAGGTTACCAGACAGAAAGTTACACTTGTAGGTCTTGTCACTTGCAGACCCTCCCTTCATTTCTGCCAAACAAAGCTTTCACCTGAATATTATTCCTTGGGCTACATCCACAATAAGGTGTGATTGATTCATTAAACTTTAGTAGTCCTGAATCTTTGGCCGGAATCCCTGTTTTGACCAAGATAAAGTCCCTGTTTGCTACTTTACAGGCTACAGCATTATATGCCCAACTGATGAGTGATTATTTTTCCTATTACCTATCTGATACATTGATTTCTGGACTCTCAGTGAACCTCAGACTCACTGATTTCCTGACTCTCAGTGATCCTCAGACTCACTCATTTCCTGACTCTCAGTGAACCTCGGACTCATTGATTTCCTATCAGTGAACCTCAGACAGATTTCCTGATTCTCAGTGAACCTCAAACACATTGATTTCCTGACTCTCAGTGAACCTCAGACTCACTGATTTCCTGACTCTCAGTGAACCTCAGACTCATTGATTTCCTGACTTTCAGTGAACCTCAGACTCACTGATTTCCTGACTCTCAGTGAACCTCAGGCTCACTGATTTCCGGACTCTCAGTGAACCTCAGACTCACTGATTTCCTGACTCTCAGTGAACCTCAGACTCATTGATTTCCTGACTTTCAGTGAACCTCAGACTCATTGATTTCTTGACTCTCAATGAACCTCAGACTCACTGATTTCCTGTCTCTCAGTGAACCTCAGACTCATTGATTTCATGACTCTCAGTGAACCTCAGACTCATTGATTTACTATCAGTGAACCACAGACTCACTGATTTCCTGACTCTCAGTGAACCTCAGACTAATTGATTTCCTGACTCTTAGTGAAACTCAGACTCACTGATTTCCTGACTCTGATTGAATCTCAGACTCACTGATTTCCTGACTCTCAGTGAACCTCAGACTCATTGATTTCCTGACTCTCAGTGAACCTCAGACTCACTAATTTCCTGACTGTCAGTGAACCTCAGACTCACTGATTTCCTGACTGTCAGTGAACCTCAGGCTCACTGATTTCCAGACTCTCAGTGAACCTCAGACTCACTGATTTCCTGATTCTCAGTGAACCTCAGACTCATTGATTTCCTGACTCTCAGTGAACCTCAGACTCATTGATTTCCTGAGTCTCCGTGAACCTCAGACTCACTGATTTCCTGACTCTCAGTGAACCTCAGACTTATTGATTTCATGACTCTCAGTGAACCTCAGACTCACTGATTTCCTGACTCTCAGTTAACCTCAGACTTACTGATTTCCTGACTCTCAGTGAACCTCAGACTGATTTCCTGACTCACAGTGAACCTCAGACTCACTGATTTCCTGACTCTCAGTAAACCTCAGACTCATTGATTTCCTGACTCTCAGTGAACCTCAGGCTCACTGATTTCCTGATTCTCAGTGAACCTCAGGCGCACTGATTTCCTGACTTTCAATGAACCTCAGACTCATTGATTTTATGACTCTTAATGAACTTCAGGCTCACTGATTTCTTGACTCTCAGTGAACCTCAGACTCACTGATTTCCTGACTCTCAGTGACCCTCAGGCTCACTGATTTCCTGACTCTCAGTGAACCTCAGACTCATTGATTTCCTGACTCTCAGTGAACCTCAGTCTCACTGATTTCCTGACACTCAGTGAATCTCAGATTCACTGATTGGGAGGTTAGTATAATGGTTAAGGTGTTTACCTTACAGACACAAGGTGCAGGGTTTGATTCTTACATTGGGTAATTGTCTAGGCTTAAAATGGCCCACAAGGGCTGTTAGCCAAGTACTAATTTATTATCTATGATTTCTTGACTCTCAGTGAACCCCAGGCTCACTGATTTTCTGACTCTCAGTGAACCTCAGACTCACTGATTTCCTGACTTTCAGTGAACCTCAGAGTCATTCATTTCATGACTTTTAATGAACCTCAGGCTGACTGATTTCCTAACTCAGTGAACCTCAGACTCATTAATTTCCTGACGCTCAGTGAACCTCAGACTCACTGATTTCCTGACTCTCAGTGAACCACAGACTCACTGTGTTCCTATCAGTGAAACTCAGGCTCACTGATTTCCTGACTTTCAGTGAACCTCAGAATCATTCATTTCATGACTCTTAATGAACCCCAGGCTCACTGATTTCCTATCTCAGTGAACCTCAGACTCATTGATTTCCTGACGCTCACTGAACCTCAGACTCACTGATTTCCTGACTCTCAGTGAACCACAGACTCACTGTGTTCCTATCAGTGAACCTCAGACTCACTGATTTTCTGACTCTCAGTGAACCTCAGACTCACTAATTTCCTGACTCTGAGTGACCCTCAGGCTCACTGGTTTCCTGACTCTCAGTGAAGCTCAGACTCACTGATTTCCTGACTTTCAGTGAACATCAGACTCATTGATTTCATGACTCTTAATGAACCTCAGGCTCACTGATTTCCTGACTCTCAGTGAACCTCAGACTCACTGATTTCCTGACTCTCAGTGAACCTCAGGCTCACTGATTTCCTCACTCTCGGTGAACCTCAGACTCATTGATTTCCTGACTCTCTGTGAACCTCAGGCTCACTGATTTCCTAACTCTCAGTGAACCTCAGGCTCACTGATTTCCTGACTTTCAGTGAACCTCAGACTCATTGATTTCATGACTCTTAATGAACCTCAGGCTCACTGATTTCCTGACTCTCAGTGAACCTCAGGCTCTCTGATTTCCTGACTCTCAGTGAACCTCAGACTCATTGATTTCCTGACTCTCAGTGAACCTCAGGCTTACTGATTTCCTGACTCTCAGTGAACCTCAGACTCACTGATTTCCTGACTCTCAGTGAACCTCAGACTCACTGCTAGGTTGTCTGGTGCTCTGTGCTGTTCCTGATCTGACACCCCCTCAACTCTAAATTGTTTGCTACTCTTGAAATACCACTTATAACAAGTTTCAGCTGTGACCATAAACATTTAATTTCTAAATGCCACTGCTGCGTTACCTCACAATCTGCATTTGACACTGTGCAGACAAAGCGTATTTTATTGGAGACTAGTATTTGTAGGAAATCCGAGAAATTGTAAGGGAACATATTAAGTACATGAGAGAGAGAGAGAGAGAGAGAGAGAGAGACGTACTGGCAGTCCAGGTACGATTACCTAGAAAATGCATTACATTCTTTGCAAATTGTGGAACTTAGTGTGATTATCTCTGTTTCCAGCACTTAACAGATAAGAACTAATTGCACAAAAAATAACATATTTTGCAGAATGTTACTCTGTAAAATGCAATTTTACCTTCATTTTCATTTATTGTACAAGCTCTTTGCTTCCATCACTGTAACTAATAAATGCAACCACAGAACAATTAGCAATAGCATCATTAAATACAACTCAATACAACAGCTATCCTTTATACAATCACTGTAAAATCCTTTGGATCAGATTGTAATTCTTGCATTGCCTGTGTAAGAGATTGTAGCCGAAGAGGATCTTTGGCCCATCTATCAAGTTAACAGATTTAACATGTATATAAATGAATATTTAAAACCTTTAAGGTACACCCCCCAACCGGGTTTATAGTCAAGCACTGCTGTGAGCCTCCCCCGTAGCACTAATTAGAATTAGCTGAGGGATCTCGCATGCTGCAGTTTAAAAAAAAAATCTCCTTTCTGCAGAAGGTATTGATGTGAAAGAGCTGATAGCTGATTGCTTTATCTTGTGTAATTTACTGATGGTCATTCATTGAACTGGACATCAAACATCCAGTGAAAGCATCCACCTAGGCAGTTTCTGGCTACTTTGGGTAATGTATAAAAAATTATATCTGATACATAGTGTAAGGTCACCCTTTAAAAGTACTTAAAATGCCAGGAGAGTTCAGGGAGATGAGCTTTTTAAAAATAAACAGGAGCAAGTAACCATACGTATCTTCAGAGTATCAATCAAAGCTTGTCTTTGAAATTATGTTTTATTTTATTTAACATTTGTTTACCAGTAAAGCCCAACTTGGAATGAAGCCAATTTTCAGTGGACACCCAAGGAGAAATGCTCCAGCCATATGTCTTGTAACATGGGAGGAAACCAGAGTACCCAGAGAAAACCCACATGAGTGCAGGGAGGACATGCAGACTCCACACAGAAGGTACTCCAGCTGAGAATTGAACCAGCGAACCTTTTGCTGGGAGGTGACAATGCTACCGCTGCACCACTGCGCCATCCATTTAAAAGAAATGAAAAACCATGGCAAACATACACAGATATATATAGAAATACTTGTAGATATAATTCTGTATATCCATATCTTCATCTACCGCAGTTCTTCACGGAAGACAAATACTGGCCAGTGGTAAATTCAAAAGTCAGCAGTACGAATCCTGTAACAACAACAAAAAAAAAAAATCACTTTTATACATTAAAAGTGTTTTGTTTCAGATATTAGAATGCAAAATAGTTTCACCTTTCTGGAATGACTTTAGAGATTTCTTTCAAGCTTTGTGGTTGGATAAATGTATTATATCCAACTCACTAATTTTGTTCAATGCTCCAATACCAGATTCTGTCCCTAGTTTATAGCTGCGTCTCGTTTGTCTGTCAACTCATTATATGCGAGTCATGCCTCCAAGTGCATGTGCAGTTAACTCCTACTGATGCCTCTAGGCATCAAAAATTGCTTGTTCAAATTTGCATCAATAATTCTAAAACCATGCTATATACAAGGTTTTACAAGATTTCGTCTTAAATCTTACACAATGGCAAACTGAACTGCATTAATATTTGACCTCAGTGTAGTGCAGGTAAATAGATATTAACTGTTGTTTTTATGATATTAATTTATATAGATATATTTTTTTCATTTGTTCTAAATATCTCAACAACCAAGTAACACAGACAGAACTCCTTAGCCTCATATGAAAGCTCTCAGCTAGATGAATAAAATACTGCTGATGGTTTGTGTGTAACTTGAGTGGCTGCTGAGATATTGTAAGTTGTTTACAACAAATGACAAATGTAATAGGGTACTTTTCTGTTATCGGGGCAACAGGTCAAATGAGCACTTGGAATCCTCGTAATCCCTAATTCTCAAATTAATAACTTGAGACTTGTTCATTATTCAGGTAGTAGTTTTTCTCCCTGCTAGTTGTCCAGCATTGTTAAATATACCCAGTCCCAGGATTGGTCTTGGGGTAGTAGAGACTGTCAGCTGAAGAGAGAAATTAAAAAAAAGAAAGGAGGAAAACATGTTGACTTATGCCATTTGTAGCCACAGACTCTTATGAACTTACGTTTTTTCACAGGTTTAGTAATAGCAGTAGCTTTTCTAATGTTGCTAAATTGTTTGTCCATTAAGGTAGTTTTGGCTTTAGTGGTGTGATTATGTTTAAGGGATGCGACTTGTACACTGACTCTTGTAACATTAACACAGAACATTTTTCTAGATCTATAGGCTGTAATGGTGCATACAACTGCAGCACTAAAGGCATAGTTTATATTGCAAGTTGCTTAGCATGTTTTACATTTTATTTGGGTAAAACTGACCATTCCTTAAGATGTGAAATTTATGAACAAATTTATACTATTAAAAAGAAAGATAGCAAAATACCCCCCCCTATTCAGACATACATTAGGTTGTACTAGTTAAAAAAGAATGTATTTTTTTTTTGTATTGGAAAAGGTAATTTTCCCAGTTAGTGGTGGCTATTAAGAGGCAAAACTAGAATGCAGGGAACTATACTGGCAACTCTGTAACTCTGTTTGAATGCCACACAGTTTCTAGATGTGAATGTTGCAGTATCTATTACTAGTGTTGAAAAACCTCCAGCAACAAACTTGTTCATAGGTAGGTACTAGGCTATCGGCCCTAGGGCCCATACAAGCCTAGCCAAAAAATGTACCCTGGCTTTCGCCACCCAAGAAAATTATTTTCCTGCGCCCCTGTCGAGCAGATGCACAGAAGTGATCCCCGTGGGGAATTTCCCATTTCCCATCCAATCATCAAGATTTTTAATGGGATATTTTTATTATTATTATTATTATTATTTTTATTTTTGAACAGTTTTAGTTAAATGATTGTTATAGTTAATACTAGTGTAAATGTTTGGCCTTTATTAACATTTTAACATGTTTTTCTGTTTTTGGGAAGTATATCATGTGAATTAGTTTCAAATATTTAAGGAAACAATGTAACACTTTTCTAATTAATTCTGAAGAAGTTCCATGTGTAAAATAGGAACAATAGTGCCTAATCTGTACTATTAAACTACTTTTGGTGGACGTGTTGTGGCTGCCATTTTAGTTCTATGCTGGTGGGTATTCATTTTTGTTGCTTTTTGGTTATCTCAGAGGAAATGACAAGGTATATCTCTGATGACATCTGTACCACTTTGAATCATTTGGCAATACTTTTCCAGATTTCTGTTAGTTCTTAAAGTCCAATCAGCTTGATTTTCCAGAGATTTTTCTCCTCTGGAGTGTGAGGTGACTGCATGTTTTTTTGATGACAACATTGTATTGGTTAGGCCTGCCACCTTTAGGATGTCCTCAGTATAGACAACAGTGCTGTAGATATGGGACTGCTGGACATTATGGACTTCAATAATGCTGACTCTAGTGAGACCATAAAGTTATTTTTGCCTTTTGCTTTTGATGTTTTGCAGACTTGATCCTGTGCTTTTTAGCTTGTTACAACTGTTTAAAGTCTATTTATTTATTCATTCATTCATTTATTTTGATTTGTTAACTGGAATAATCAGATTTTAATATATCCTGTTTTAGTGGAGACCCTGTCAGAAAGGCTCCAGCATACAGTTACTGACTTTCAAACTACAGGAAACAGAATGAAAAACATATAAAATGATAAATATGCAATAACTGTATGTTTAATGTGGAATGGACATAGGAAGTAAACACTTAATAAAGATTTGCATAATATCTTGTAACTCTACAATGTGTGTACAGGGTTTACCATCATTATCCTAAATGAAAGGCAGCCAAATCCACCTGCACAATGTCCTAAATTCTGAATAATGGAATGCCGAACGCTGACATTCCTGACTGACCAGTCTCGCCCTCTTCTGGACCCATGTTAACTCTTGTTCCTGGGTCCAGAGTGGTAGGGAGTTACAAGGTTCGGTGTTTATGTCAGGTATACCGGAATTCACCATTTCCGTTTTCCACAGAAGTATGTTGACCATAGGATGACTTGACTGCTTTGATTCAGGATAATAATGGTAAATTGTGTACAGTATATACAAACTGGATTACAGTCAATATGTTTTATTTCTTCTGAGTATTTATATATGATAGTCAAGAAATGTGATTAGTGTTTTTGATTTGATAAACAGAGTGCATTAGAGGTATGTGAAATAGGAGTTATTTTGAGTGGTGGGTGCAGATATAAAAAAGGACTTAATGGCACTTAAACCAGTAAGGGGATCAGGCAGGTCCGTAGACACTAGGGATAGTCACAATGGGTGCATGAAGCATTGGACACCAGGGACTGTTTAAAAAAAATGTAAAGGGGGAAAAGGGATTTGAACCATAGACCCTTGATACAAGGGTCTGATGCATTAGCCCACTGCACTGATCAATACATTAGTATAAAAATGTTTTTGGCCAATATATTGAGGATGCTTGTAACACGTCATCACATACGAAGGGGAGGAATGGGTCCATAGCATGCATTTGCTGAAGGATATGAAGTGTAAAACCCAAATATCTGGCATTAATGACTGAGCTCTAATCATCCATCAAATAATAGGGCAAGAGAAAAGGAAACCTCGTCGGCAATTGATCTGAAAAACGGACAGGCATGGTATATGTGGTGTGTGTGAGTGTGCCTGTTTTACTGTGTACTTGTGCATGTAAGAGTCACAGGGAGGGTGCCTCTACTTCTACAATGCTGTCACCAACATGTTACCTACTGTGAGAACTGCTGATCTGCACTTTGCAGTAAGTAAAGTAATTTGCAGACATAAAAATTAGCCCATAATGAAATCTTTCCTCAATATAGCTAATGTGTCTCTGAATTGCAAAATACTGCATTGTGGGAGCAGTTTCTTTTAGCTGAAGCTGTACTTCTCCTAATGGGGTTGGGAAGGAATTCTTGGGATGTGAATTTAGGTAGTAAGAAAGAAAATGAAACAACAGTGAACATGCATATTTTAAGGGGTACATTCTCTTTTGTGCCAGCTAAGTTGAATGCAATTATAGTAGATTTTGTTTTTAATTAGCTGATTGAAAATGTTTTGCACATATGCAGTTCCAGGTAGTTGTTAGATATTGGTTTCGTTTTTTTTTGCAGTGTTTTGTATCTCGACTCTGATTGCAGATATGGAGCTAAAGGATCAATGAGTTCCATAGATCTATATTATTTGAACACCCTTAAGTAATGGGATTTACACCATCATTAACACACAGCTATTTATTGATTACTCACATCTTTAAGAAACATTCACTTGATCCAGGTTAATGTGGGAATTAGTTCCCTCTCTTTTAACCCACTTTGTCAAGCATTGCCGTTGAAAAGGTAGCTTGTGTAAACTTGTGTTCTCATCTTACCTCTGATGGCATCTTGGATCCTTGTCAGTCTTGATTTAGATCAAGACATTTCAATGAGGGCTGCCCTCACTGGGGTTCTTAACAACCTTTTTGTAAATGGGGAGCAGCAATTATGCCAGCATTCGACAAAATCTATTGTAGAATCCTCTTTGAGTGCCTATAGACACATGGTTGACTTCCTGTAGTCCACATTTTATTTGTCCTTTTGCCTCTTGGTGAATAATCAACAAATAGAATTGGAGCATTGTTCTTTACCAAGCTACCCTTGGAGTTTAAGCATCGGAAGGGTTCAGTTTTGGTTGCATTATTATTTTTCATGACTTACATGTTTCCACTTAATATCTTTCAAAGGAAAAGTCATCAGTATCAGCGCTATGTTGGTGACATTCAGCTATATCTCTTCTTTTAACAGGAGTACATATCTGATTACCACTCTTGAAGTTTCATTCTTTTTCACCTTAATTTCTTATGGGTATAATGAGTTGGATTTATGTCACAGGTTCGTAGGTTCATAGG
>NC_056740.1:483451616-483551616 GCF_019279795.1 Protopterus annectens
TTCCAAAGATGCGGTAGTTGCTGGGAGACATATCTGTCCCTCCAACATGTCCTATTCAAGATGCAGGCCATACCTAGGTACCTGGAATGGGTAGCTCTAGTCCTGTTTGATTTACGGATGTACAAGAAATTCATTAGGTTTGGGATGGAGATTGCTCTGTAAGCCAGGCATAAGTCTCTCCTAAGAAGTCTATATGATACTGAGTTGTTGTGTCTTTCGGCTTTTCCTGGTTAGGGGTCGCCACGGTGGAATTCTGGTCCGCTAATGATTGGTAGTCGATTTTTACGTGCAGAGTTACCAGCCCTAACACGCAACCTTCAACGAAGGTACGCCCATTCACGCATGTCTCCACGCAGAAGACACTCTAGCTGAGAATCGAACTGGACAGCGTCGTACTGTGAGGCGACAAAGCTACTGCAGCACCACCACTGTGGTTACATGATACTGAGTACAGTGAGTATATTCTTGAACCAATTTGTATGTGGGAACATAATTTACCGCTACTGCCTTTGTTTTAGCTTCATTAATTTTGTATCCCAAAAATATATGAAACTGTCTCAATATGTTCCACAGCACTGTAATGTCCCTTTCTGGTTTGTCAGGTATAAAATAATGTCATCTGCAAATAGTGTCATCTTTTCTTGACTGCCAGTTATATCCTTGAAGTTCTGAGTCCCTTGTTTTCTTTGCCATTCATCCTAAATATAGTGCAAATAACAAAGAGAAAAGGGGACACCCCTGCCTGGTTCCTCTGCTAAAGCAGAGGTTATTATAGAGGACCCCACCTACTTTAATTTTTGCTTCTGATCCCTCATATATCCTTCTAATCAACATTATAATTTTATCAGGGAATGCAAATGCTTCCATTGCTCTGCTGATAATGTCCTAGTTTACTCTGTCAAATTCTTTCGCTGCATCAGAACCCACCAACAACAGTCATATTTATTAACATTCTGCTTTCCTCTGGATCACCAGTGTTCTGTTAATGTTGTCAAATATTTGCCCCCCTCCACAAAACCACATTGATCTATATCAGTTTTGGCATCACTTTTGCCATTATTTTAACCATTGTAGACATGAACACTTTATAATCATGGTTTATCATTGAAATGGGCCTGTATGAAGCTGGATATGATGGATCTTTACCCCCTTTAGGTATTACAGTTGCCACCACTTTCAGGAAGTTGGTACTTCTGCTTCTCTTAATGTACTGTTAAACAAAACCTTCAAGACCTTTATCAGTTTTTCCCCGTCTAGCTTCATCCAGACTTCCAGAAGAATGCTATCTATTCCTGGGGACTTTTCTGTAGATTGGTTATACATCACCATTTTTATTTCATCTCCTACTATCCTAACTGTTAGTAATTGAGCCTCCTCTACCTCTAACCTGGGCGTATTTAATTCTTCTATAAACACTTCCATTTGTACCTTTTCTTGATTTCTATATTTCTCTGCTTTATACAGACTTTCATAGAATTTCTGAAATATTTCTACTACTTCTACAGGATCCCTTTTTATCTTCCTTGTTATATGCTCCCTAAGCTTTAAGACAGCCCTTTCTTCTTTCTGATGCCCGAGTCATTGTGCTGAATAATTTTGTGCTCTAGAGTTATTATCAAAAACAGTTGCTTAACAGCAATCTTTCTAAACTCATGCATATTATCAAAGTAATCCCTTATTTTCTGTTTAGAATTCTGCAGTTGCTCCTTTTCTTGTTCTGTGTGATTCCCCCTATTTTGCATTAGTTTAACATTTGCAAAACCAACCATCTTTTAATGCTAAATTTTAATATCAGAAGTATGAAAAATAAAATACCTGAACTCCAGGCCACAATAGCACACTACTCCCCAGACATAGTTGCTTTAACAGAAACCTGGCTAAATAAAAACAGTTAATTCAGAAGTTCTCCCTACCGGCTAGAATATAATTACACAAGACAGACCACTTCATAAAGAGGGTGGAACTGCCTTACTGTACAAGTCCAACTTAACTGTCCATCAATTACCAAACTCCTACCCCTCCCCCAATAATTGGGACATACTTATCTCACAACTTCAACTTCACCCTAAAAAGGTCATTACCACAATTGTGATCTATATTCCACCTGGCAATGCACCTGCTAACCTTGAAGACTTCTTATCCTGGTGTTCTTCCACATACTCACAAGAAACCCTTATTCTGGGGGACTTCAACCTAGATTGGTTCACCTGTATATCAGAACCACCAATTAATCTAATAAATTTTCATGGCTAGCAGCAGCTAGTCCACATTCCAACTAAATGTGATAAAAAATCTAAAAGGGAATCCATCCTTCAATGGGTCCTAACTAACAACCCCACATTGTACCCTCACACAGGCAGTCTCCCAGACACCTTAAATGACCACAACATAATATACTTTATACGTAGTAGAACAAACATATGCAAAACCACTAACTATATATCCACTAGAAACACAAAAAAATTCTCTCCTGAGGTCCTCAACACTTTATTCTGTAACTGTGACTGGACCCCCCCTAAAAACCCTCTCACTTGACCAGGCTGTAGCATACTTCAACAAAACATTTCTTCATCACCTAGACACTGTCGCTCCATTGCGCAAAGCCAAGGTTAGAACCTCTACAATCCCCTGGCTCAGTAAAGAAACCAAACAAATCCTAAAGTCCAGAGACACTGCCTGGCTTTACTATCAAAAAAACAAAGAAACACAAAGCCTAACTAAGTACCAAGAACTGCACAAATGTGCAGAAAAATGCATTAGGCTGGACAAAAAATCCTACTACACAACATTACAAACTAAATACCAACACAACCTGCAAAAATTTTGGAAAATGTAAACCAGCTACTAAAATCCACCCAAAAGGCTACCTCCAAACCAACCACCCCCGGCACTAAAGTTCCCATCGAAACACAATTCAACTCCCACTTTGTGAACTCAATTATATCCTTAGTATCACAGGACAGTTCCAACCTCACTACCCCCCCCCCCCAACACAAATAACACTAATACAAGCTTTACCCTCAAAACAGTTTCCACCACTTCAATCAAAAGCATGCTCTCCAAACTAAAAACCTCATCAACAGTAGCCGCCCTACTCCCCAGGTATTTCTTGAAACTCACAGCAGATGCTATTTCTATCCCAGTCTCCACTCTCATAAACAGATCAATTGTTGAAAACTATGTGCCCAAACTCTGGAAAATATCCTGTGTTACACCCATACATAAAGGTGGGACCTCCACTGAATTTAATAACTACAGATCCATTGCTTTACTTTCCCCCCTGGCCAAAATCCTAGAAAAATGCATCCATACCCAGATGCTAAACTATCTACTAGACAGCAACCTCCTGTCACCTACTCAACATGGTTTCAGACCTGCCCATAGTACCACTTCAGCCCTCCTCTGTTTCGTAAACCATCTCAGAAATGAAGGCCTACAAGTGTCAACTCTTTTTTTGGATATGTCCAAAGCATTTGACACAGTCTCACACCAAATCCTGCTAAGTAAACTAAACCAATATCATCTATCAAATTCCACTCTTACCTGGTTCCAAAGCTACTTAACTGACAGGTACCAAGCTGTGAAATGGGAAAATTCCCTCTCTCTCCTCAGCTGCCCATAACTATAGGAGTCCCACAGGGTTCTATCCTAGGACCACTACTATTCACAGTCTTCACAAATGACCTCCATACCTCCACACAGCATGCATCTATAATTCAGTATGCAGATGACACTACCTTAATCTGTGTTGCACAAAACATTCCCACCCTCCTGCAAACAACTCAACTAGCATTCTCTGACATTGAAAACTACCTTACCAAAGCCCAACTTATCCTCAGTCCAAAGAAAACTCAGCTTATGATTATAACCAGTTCTAACAAAAACACTAACAGTCAATTCACTATCTACTCCACAAATGCTACTCCAATTGCTCCAGTGGCACATGCTAAGCTATTGGGAATAACCATAGACTCTCACCTAAAATTTGATAGTCATCTCAACTTAACTATTAAAAAAGCACATGCCAAACTGGGGTCACTCTACCGTATCAAACCATTTCTTACCAACAACACAAGATCAACCATTGCTCGCTCCCAACTTCTATCCACCCTACTCTATGCATCTTCCATTCTGACTAATCTCAACAAAACTGAACTAAGCAAAATGGAAGCCTGCTTTGCTGCAAATTGCCCATATAGAACTCATCACTGTACTACTTTGAGACAGCTCCACTGGCTTGAACTGCCCAACCTCCTAACCTACAGTCAGCTCTGCCTCTGTCATTCTATCTATTACCTCCCCAATAAGTGTCCTGCTCTCAAAAACCTAGTACAACATCACTCAGCCAAAAGGCCTCTTAGATCATCAAGCAAACTACTACTAGAAGTCACCAACAGCTACAATAGCTTTGGAGATGCACTATATAGTAGTTCAGTGGCTAAAAAATGGAACTCTGTCCCCACTAGCATTCAAAACACATTATCCAAAGCCTCCTTTAAAGACCTCATCAGGCAACATCCCAAGCAAAGTTGGCATTGCCATGATTGCTCCCCAGGCTAGTGAAAGCAGACAACATATACATACTAAATCTAGAGCACTTAGGTTCATAGGTTCATAGGTTCATACTAGGCTATCTGCCCTAGGGCATTTATAAGCCTAGCCAGAGTGTGTGTGGCTTTCACCACCCCTTAGGTTGAGAATACTATACCCATTAACTTGTTTTGCCTCTGTTCAGTAGTGACACAGAGATGATCCCCAGGATAAACCTACGATCTCCCATCCACTCGTCAAGATTCCTCTTGAACAGAGCCAGTGAGGGGCTCTGCCTCACATGTACCGGGATTCTGTTCCAAAGTGTAGGGAGTCTCTGGGTGATGAATCTGTCCCTCCAGCACATCCTATTTATATCTGTGCTGAGGTTTAAGTCTCTTGCTCTCATGGCTCTGGTGGACTTGGATTTTTTGAGGTGGAGCATGTCCATTAATTCCGGGTTGGACAAGGCCTTGTATGTCAGGCACAGATCACCTCTGAGCAGATGGTATGCGACTGAATAGAGCTGGAGTTTCTTCAGTCGGGCAGCATATGACATATGTTTGAGTCCCTTTATCCTTTTGGTGAGGAACTTTTGAGGTCTTTCTAATTGCTGCAGGTGTCGGGTAAGGTACATTCCGAATGGGGCGTTGTACTCAATCATTGGCCTGATAAGTGAAGAGTACAGGGGCACAATGACCTCCCCTGATCTAGATGTGAAACCCTTCATGATCAGGTGGGCAATGTAAAAGGTCTTCCTAACCACTTTGGCAATGTGAGTGTCAAAAGAGAGGTTACTGTCAACTTGGGTCCCCAGGTCCCTGATAACCTCTTCCGTGCTTAAAGGATTACCACCTATGTGGTAATTAGGGGTTACCTTGTTTTTCCCAAAGGGTATGACTATACATTTTTTTGGCATTTAGCTTAAGGCCATGGCTCTGGCACCAGTTATCCATTTCTATGAGACCTCTCTGAAGGATGTCTGTGTCCGATGGAGTATCAATTATGGTGCCCAGTTTGCAGTCATCTGCAAACTTTGTCAGCCACAATCCCTCTATGTTTGTCTGTACTTCTGAAAAATAAATGCCGAACAAGAGGGGGCCTAGGACTGAGCCCTGTGGGACACCGCTTGTGACCGGTTTAGAGTCTGACATGGCACCAGCAACTCTAACCCTGTGGGTTCTGTCCTTAAGCCAGTTTGCAACCCATCTTGTGACGTATGGGTTTACGTTTAAGCTGGCGAGCTTTTCTATGATACCCGAGTGGGGTATTGTGTCGAAAGCTTTTGCAAGGTCAAGGTAGGCTGTGTGAACTGCCTTACCCTCATCAATGGCCTTGGTCACTGCCTCAAAAAAGTCGACCAAGTTCAAGAGGCAGGATCTACCCTTGACAAAGCCGAATTGAGTAGTATCCAATGTCTGTAGGTCCCCAATGTCTTTATTTATGTGTTCCATTATGATCCTCTCCATAGCTTTGCAGACCAGGCTCATCAAGCTTATGGGGTGGTAATTTCCAGGGTCCGTAGAAGCACCACCTTTGTGGAGTGGGACCACAGTTGCTGTACGCCACTCTTTGGGTACCTGTCCTGTGGTAAGGCTAAGACTGAACAGCAGCCTTATGTGTGGGTTTAGTTCTTCATTGAGTTCATGTAGCACACAGCCGTGGACACCGTCCGGTCCCATTGATGCTGTGTTTTTTGCTTTAGAGAGGGCAGCTCTCACTTGAGCATCTGAGATGTTTGGGAGGCTACACTCTGCTGGGATAGTTATTTCTCCTTTTGGGGGGGAGGGAGGGGAGAAATTTGCACTGAACCTGTCTGCCAGTATGTTGGCAATGTCTGTGGGGTCAGTGATTTTTGTATCATTATGGACTAGTTCTGAGCATATCGGGGAGTTTCCACCCAGGTTTCTAACATAGCTAAAGAAGGCCTTGTGATTGTCTTTAGAATCTTTAGCGATTTTTCTCTCAAAGTTGGCCTTGGATGATTTTATGAGTGATCGCAGTTTTTTACTAGTAGTAATCAGAGGTGCCTTCCCTTTTAGGGATTTTGCTCTGTCATGTAGTAGCTTTCTCCTCTTGTTGTAGAGTTTGTTTATGGCTGGGGTCCACCAGACCGGGCGCTTGCCTTTGGTGGAAAGGGTCTTGATCTTATTTGGGATTGCTTGATCCATGCATTCCTGGAGGTGTTCGTAGAAAGCATTTCTAAGGGTTTCAGCAGCGTGGGTTGTGGTTTCCACTGGCTCGGGGGCCTTGAAGGATACCACTCCAGTCTTAAGAAGTGTGAAGTTGGCTTTTGAGAAGTTCTTCACTGTGGTCTTTTTTTCTGGGGGTGGGGGCGGGATGTGGATCTCCAGTGATATTAATTTATGGTCTGATCTCACCAATGAGGGATATACTTCCAGTGTGGAGTATTTTGTCCCCATGTTTGTGATGATCAGGTCTAGTATATTTTCTCATCTTGTAGGAGTGGTGACTAGTTGTTCCATAGCATTTGAGTTTATGAACTCCAGGAACCTTTGGGCTAGGGTGTTGGGGCTTGAGTAATGTTCACAGTCTATGTTTGGGTAGTTGAAGTCACCCAATATGATGGTATTTGGATAGACATTCATACTCTCCAGTGTCTTCAGGAAGGCTGTGTGGGGTTCCTGAGTTTGAGAGGGTGGTCTGTAGCATGCTACAAACTGTAGGGCAGTTTTGCCTATGGTTAATTGCACCTGGATGGTCTCCGATGCTTTGTGCATTGCCACCAACCTGGAGGTGTGGGTATCCTTGATGAATATGGATACACCCCCTCCTTTTGTGGAACGGTCCGGGTTTTGGGGTCGGAACGCATGATATGAGGTAAAACCTGATAGTGCCGGGGTGCTCTCAGGAGCCTTGAACCAGGTTTCAGTCACAGCACAGACATCGATGTTCTCCATAGTGAGGAGGGCTTCGAGGGCATGCATCTTGAGGTTTAGACTTCTGGCATTGAGCAGCATTACCCTTAGTTTTTTTCCATTTTTGTTTTCTAGGGCGGTCAGTTTATCATTTGAGCCTTGCCTAAAAAAGGCACTATGGGGGTGGCAAGAGCCTTTGCCAATATCCGGAAGCCCAGGGGTGACAGGTGCAAGCTGTCCCTTGTGAAGCAGTGTGGCTTGTCAAGCATGTCATCCCAGGCAGACAGACACTGGATCCCCTTAGAATGACACCAGTAATAAAGCCAATTATTAAAGCTGATCATTTTGTCTCTGTATTGTGGCATCATTCTTGGTGAGGGTAGGATACTGCTCAGGGTCATACCAGCCTGGGCTACATAATCTGAGAGCTCCTCTATGTCTCTTTTCATGTAGTCCAGGGAGGTACGTCTCAGGTCGTTCACACTGGCATGGACAATGACTGAGTCATACTTGTACTTGCCGTGGAGTGACCTGAGTGCTTGTGTTATGTGGCAGATTCTAGCACCTGACAGGCAGCTTACTGTGACCCTCTCCTTGTTCAGTCTGGTGAGTGGGACGTCAGTGTGCCTGACTATGGAGTCACCTATTACAAGTGTGTCTGGCATTGTGTCTGGCCTTAAGGGCTGTGACTGTTTAGCACACTGACTTTGTGCACTATGTGTTGCTTGTGTTTTGTCATGAGGTGGCAGTTGCCTGTGTGGCTGCTTTGGAGGCCTCTGTTGTTTTGGTAGATTTTTGATCAGTGCCTCCGAGTATGTCTTTGTGTGTTTATGTGTTTGATTTGCAGTTGTGATAGTTCTATGTGTGACTGGGTTTGTGGTGTGCGTGGTTACCTTCTCCTCTTGTCTGGTCTTGCCAGTCCTGAGTTGAGTGAGCTCGGCCTCCAGTTTGGCTCTATAGTTGCATCTCTCGCATGTATTTGTGGTTTGTGGGAGAAGGAGAAGGTTGTCTGTGTACATGAGGCAATTGTAACATTGCCTCAAGATTCCCAGATTCACCAGCTGAACAGGAGAGGACGCTAGCAATTGACCCTTCGACATGCTAGAAGAAGAATAAAAGTTTGCTGTGTAACTGAGTCAGAAGTACTCAGAGGGGTTTTAGGCTAATGAAGTACTTTGTATAATATAAAAGTACTTTACCTGAACAGAAAATGCTTTATGAGCAAGTGCTGAGCTATTCAGATAGAGAACAGACTGTTTAGAAGTAGAGCAGTTCTAAGGGAAAAATTGAAGAGCAGACTTTACGGAGCCAGAAATAGTTTAACCGGCGTTGCGCTATGCGCACAACCGCACAAAGCCGCGCAAATGCAGATTTTAACCAGGGAATTTCAAAAGAGCTAGAAATGGTCCAAAACGACCAATTACTACAGCTTCTTGTGCTGAGGTCACTTCCCTCAAGGACAGGTAGGCTGTTCAAGGCTCCCCACTCCTACTGGTGAGCTAAGAAACTTCCTTCTATCCAAGTAAGGCAATGGACAACACAGGAACTACACCATAGCCCAGGATACAGCAAGGCCTGTAAACTGGTCTAAACTAGTCGAGGAGAGGCAGGAAAACAAGGAATATTTTTTTGTTTTTTTTTGTTTTTAAATAGAAACACACAGAAATGCAGAAAAGGCAATAAGTCAGTAGTACAGGCTAGCACACTTTAGTGGGCAGCCAAACAATTAAATTAAACAGCAAACAAACACTTTTCGACTAGAATAGTTTTCAATCTTACTCACAAACACTGGCTAATCTACAATGTATGTACTGTACCTGTGTACTATGTATGTATTCTACCTGTGTTCCAAATATCAGCTGTACACCGCAAATCTATTAATTACCTTTATTTTTAAAATTAATATTTTTCTGTTTGTTCTCGCCACTGTAACTGTTTATGTGCTGCATACCACTGTAAAAACATGTCTCTTGTAATTTGTGTGTATACTGATCATGTCTAAATAAATAAATGTGTCTGTAATTTTTCTTTGTGGAGCTTTTCTCCCCAGGCCTCTGCTGAAAAAGGGCATTTTCGGCTCAGTCAGACACCTCCGGTTAACAAATGTAAAATAAAAAAAAAAAAATAAATAAATAAAAATTTGTCAGTCCCTCTAAATAATTCTTGTTACTTCTTAACCATATCTCCCTTTCTTTTATTTCCACCCTATTTTTAAACTCCACTTCAAATTTAGCTCACTCCCTAGCTATATTTTCAGAAGAAATTTCTATCTTCTCTAATAGCTCCTGAATAAATTTCACTACCAATTCGTTAAATTCTTATTTTTTCAACGGATATGTGTGATAGTGCCCATGTCTCATTTTTATTTCATTATCCTTTTTTTTATTTTTGGTTTTATTGACTCATGATCTGCAATAGTAATTGGGTGTGTATCTAGATATTTAATTTAAATGCACACGTTCCTGTAAATATTAATTCTGTCTACCCTAGCCCAGATTCTGTATCTTGGGGAATTATATGTAAATTCACTCCAAACTCCTTGTACTGAATTCACATCTTCCATGCTAAATATTTCCACAAGTTTCATTAAAAAAAAATCTACCTTCCTTTCTTATATTTTCCCTTCTGGGCCCCCCAGACACATCTTCACTATAGATTGAACACTCCAAATAGAACCAAATCCAAAATACCACTGTTGCTCAAACAAGAAAGCAGCCAGACTGTGTTAAATAATTTTAATCAATTCTGGTACCTCGGCCTTCACCCTCTCATGGAATAAATCTAATACACAATACAGCCCTTTATAACTCATCATGAGACCATTTGCGTAAGCAATTAATTGCAATCAAACAATTAAATGTTTTTTTTTAAATATTTTTCTTAAAGCCAAAACTTGCTTTATACAAAAGAACTTTTGCAACATACAGTTACTAACTTGTCCCTTTTATATGTAAAAAATATAACAATTTCCATGAAAAACTATGTATTGTTATATAAAATACATTAATATGAAAATACTTATATTATATACAATTCAAAATATTGCACATAATGAATTTTATAAACTTCATACTTCTAAATTCATCCCATTTGGAGAAAGAGTGTTGTAATTTATAATAAATCTAGATTCCATTTCCAACAATCTGTTATGGAAACCTAAATTATTGTCACCCATATCACTCAGTTTCCCCAGAACACAAAAAACGAACCCATCAGAAAGTCCCCTATGTTGTTCCCAAAAATGATTGGCTACCGGACTGTCTAATATTCTGTGTCTGATGTCCCCCAAATGTTCTAGAATTTTGAGTTTGACTCTCCTTCTGGTCTGTCCAATATACCATTTCTGATTTGCACAATTGCAACCTATGATATAAACCACCCCAGAAGAGCATACCTCTCAACCTGGAAACATCAAAAATCTGGACAAGGCCCATGAAAAATAGGTACAAATCTGTACGCTGATTAACATAAAATTTGCATACATAATTACATAACCCCACCCACTCCAATGGAATCATGGGATACCAACTTTCAAACTCAAACTGAAGAACAGACAACCAAAATATGGCACCAGAGTCCCCCTGGAACCATTGCAGTGTCCAATTACCTGGCTATTTCGCCCCATTTACCATAAACACTAATGTGCATACTGTTTTACTTCTACAATGATTATTTGGATTATATTTTTACATTTTATAGCACAATGCAAAGCAATAATAGACATCTGCTACATAGGGTACATCAGGGGATTTAATTAATATAATGCAATATAGTCAACTGGGAAGAGCATGTCTAAGATACACAAGTGCTGTGGTATCAGTCGGCTTGCATAACGACAAAGAAGTGGAAAGGGACAGTAGATTAGCTCTCTACCCACAGTGACCCTAATTACCCTCTCTCCATCTATGATACTAAAACAGTTTTCTTTATAATGATCTACCATGACACACTTTCTTCACTTGCCAGTATGATGACTGTTAATTTGCTTGAATACAAAACTGTACATTACAATTGTATTTTTGAAAACTACAAAACTGTAAATTTTAACCATGCTCCTCAATAATGCTATTTTTGCCATTGTCAAATTGTTTACCACTGTTTTAATTTGGGTAGTTTTTCACTGTTTTGTTTTAACAACAGGGCAGGCATGGTAAAGGGCCACTGAGAAAAATGCACTACTCCAGTAAACAAATTTAAACCAATAAATAAAAATATACAAACTCATCTCGGTTGTTAGCCTTTCCACAACTAGCAAGTCATATGGGGCTGTGAATAATGATATAGCAAACTGCAGCACAGAGGAGTTGTGTTTGCTTTGCAACACAGAACCTTATTAAAAATAATGCACCAGGTGGAGTCTTGTCACCTGGAAGGAAGTTCAAGACTTACTGCAAGAAGTTAAATTAATATTTTACACATTCACACACTTTCCCTTTAATTTGTTCTTCTATTCTTTCCTGCTTCTCTTCTTGTGACCCGTGTGCTTCCTCACTGATGTAAAACAACTCCCAACACACACACACACACACACACACACACACACACACACACTGAGAAAACCAGACAAGGCAGCTGTCAGCAAGGAACTAATGTAAGGTTGACCTTTCTTATTTTTGTAAGGCAAGGTAATCTTCAAGCATGAGATCCATTCATGGAGGCATGCACACAAGCCTGGTAGTGAACTGAAAGTGTCACAGAAATGTAAATTGGAGGAAATAGAGGTGAGGTACAAAAATATATATATATATCTGTAGAACAAGTCCTGACAGTCTTGAAAACTACAACACAATAGTCATTATAAATATCAAACCATGGTAGCTCTGATCGATGTAAAAGATTCCAGTCATCTATCAGAAAGGGTAGTTTACTGAAAGTTGGCTACAAATTGTTAATGCTAATTGCTGTTTATTATACTATTCTAATTCACTCTGTATTTTTCTCCCAGTGACTCAACTGAAAAGAGGTAATTACCTTATCAGACCATTACAGTCAACAAATGGAATGATTGAACAAATAAATAAATAAAAGTTCTCTGATGCCCTGGCCAAAAATATCCTAAGTAGGATTAATACCAGTTTGGGTCTCCCCTGAAAAGAAGCCACTAACTTAATGGGAGTTACCTGGTCAATAAAGATTAAACAAAATATATAAATTACTCCTTGCATGAGTCAAAGTAACATGTGTGCTACAATTTTCCAAGTAATGTTTCATGTAAGGGGTGCCTTTATATAGTAATGATGGGTATGTTTATACTGCATTGATGAAGTTATGTACAAGCACTAACTATTATATTATTAAGATTTTTGATCTCCTAACTGTATATAACTGGTGTCCTGCTACCCTGTAAACAAAATTTAAACATAAGGACAATTGTATTATAGTTAGCACTCTGTACCGAAAATACTACGTTGTCTGTGCATGATATTCAAATAGGTGGAACAGTAAAGGAGATGCGTCCTTAATATTCATTTTTTTAATTTTATGTTTCATACAAGAATACTGCTTTAAATAAGCTTTAGTTCAATTAATAACAATAAGACTGCAAAACAGCTACTCATTTATGCATTTCTTTTCATTATTCAATTATTTTGTTATTCAGGAAACGTCCATCTGAAATTTGTCCATTTTTAGTAGGGTTCCCTAGAAAACTGGAAGGAAATATACATCAGCATTTCTCTCTCTTTAAATATCAATCGGTCTGCCTGTCTCTATCTTTATATGGACATACAGAAACCATGGCTTTTGGGGCCATACTAAGTAATGTTTAGAAAGTTGTACTCAGTAGAGTACAAAGAGTATGTTTAGCTACACTTTTGGATCAGCGAAACAACAACTAATACCCAACAGTTACAGAACAAGCGTAATTATCTTTACTCTGCCCTTCATTGTAAGGGAGTGTGCTGCTGACTACTTTCAGACATATCCAAACATCCAAACATATAAAATGAAAAGTAAACAGTTTGGTACTGAACACTAGGCAAAAATAAAGAAAACTACACAGATATCTCAAGCTATGAGGAAATATTACCAAGTTATTAAACAACTGCTATCAGGTACAGTAAAATTACTATATATGCCAAGTATGCTATACTGAGGCTTCCTAAATATCGTCAACACCGCAGTAAAATACACCCTGACCCAGATCATGTCCCTAGTAATACTGCAAGTATTAAGAGCCGCATACATACTACCCCTTGTGCAAAATGCAGTCATTCCTTTTACAACTAGTAAAGGTGCATTTCTACTCAAACAGTGCTGCCTTTCGCCACCCTCGTGGGTCTCTCCACAGAAGCGGTGTTTTTCTACGTGCAAATAAAAGGGTTTACAAATGATTGCAGTACACACTTAAAACCAATGTGGAAAATCTTTTGGTATAAACAAGTGATTCCGGTGTCGCAATTTTGTATTTACCAGTGGATTATTACTTGAATCTTGGTTGCTGTACTCATACCCTTATTTGGGTCTTTCAGAGTGAATATATCTTGTGGTTTTTGTCTCGTGTTTTTCACTCTTTCCATCAGTTTTTGGTTTTAAAAATGAAGTGGTCCAAAGCGATCTAGAAATCAGGTTATGCCACATTCCCCTGGAAGTTCCTGCCTCATCCCTTTATTTAGAGAGCAGGTCACGAATGGCTCCTAAGTTTAACTGCTTTGCAAGTCAGTGCTTGAGAAAGGTATGAGATCGGCTATATCTACCTATTTGATTGTTTTTCCAAGTAAATAGACTAAGTGGTCTAAGGAAGTTCGTTGTACACACAGACACACACTTTACTGCAAATAGCTCTCTCCGTATCAAATAACTCTCCTTACCTTACTTCAAATGGAAGAGCCGTTAAGCTCTCCTCTCTCATTCGCGGCCAAACACAGCTCGCTCGCATAAATCCAAAACTCTTCTCTCTTCCCGCCCACATTCGTAACTTACTGGTGGTGATGATTCCATAAAGCTTCTTGCAGACTTGCACTGGTGATTCCATAAAGCTTCTCGCATAATGATAGACTCTATAATACCCGTCTAAACATCCCACGTGCATTTGCGGCAAGCCAGAAATGATGGGAACTCCCTCAGCTCAATTCCAATTGGCTGGTAGCCCTACGGCGCTGACGTCATCGTGCACGTGATGATGTCAGCGCCGGCAGCGCGAAAAATTAAAATCAAAAGGGAAATAAATCGGAAATGAAGGGGTGCCACTCGGGAATCGTGACACCCCTTCATTTAGACCCCAAAACTCGGTAAAAACCGAGAAAATCGGTATGGTTGGGAGGTCTGCAGAAGAGTTGCAATCAAAGTATTCCAAAGCATTATATCTTACATTATTAATTCTAGTTCCACCAACTAGAAGAATGCAATGAAGTTCCAGTTATAATGCCACGATCCAATAGATTAAAATCTTTTATTCAAACACACAATAAAAATTGGTTTAGCGCTTTCATCTACGTGACCGTAGACTTCATCAGAACACTTGTATCTAATTAAATAAACATATATATACTCTAAAAAAAACGCCAAAATTAAACAATTAAATACATATTAAAAATTGAAAGTGGTAACCACTTCCACAATGCATACATCCATAAAAAACATATAGCATATATCATATAGGTATCAATTATTTGGATGCTTATATATTTTCTGATGGCACTAAATTTCAGTCCAGAATCTATAGGAAAGAAACTTTTTGTAATAGTTACCTTGAATATACTGGTAACCACCCATATTCCCAGAAAAAAAAGTATTATTAAGGGGCAATCTATTAGAGTGGCTAGGATGACCACAGTTAGGGAGGATTTCCTTATGGAGATGGATTACGTAAGGAAGTTATTCTTGGAAAGAGGTTATCCAGAACACTTAGTGAAGGATGTAACTATGTATATCATCAAAGAATGGGGTAAGAAATATACACCTGTTTTGGGTGTAGGACCATATCCTAGACAGATGTACATGAATAACAGTAATTTGAATTCAGTACAAGGTGGACAAAATTTTCAGAGGGCATGTATACTAAAGTTTGGTAAGCAGGCAAAGGAGATCAAACAGATCATAGATAAGAACTGGAATATACTTACAAGTGATGAGAATATACATGATAAACTGGGGATGAGACCATCTTATGTATATAAAACAGACAAAAATCTTAAGAGAATATTTGAAACAGGATCTAATGTATTTAATAAGCACATACATCAAGGGAAGGGTGGAACCACTAAATGTGGACACTGTAAACAATGCCATTGTATTATAGATAAGGATAGTATAGTGCTTCATAACATCATAAGAAGCAAGATTTATTTTAGTAAAGGTAATTGTCAATCACAGCATTTGATATACCTAGCTATATGTTCTTCCTGTCATTGTTTTACGTGGGTAAAACGGACAGGAAGTTAAAAGATAGAATATACGATCATTCGTATTGTATCCGGAAAAAAGATACTAATAATGCTTTGTATAGGCATTTAAGCAGTAGTCCAGGTTGTGTGTACTTTTTATTTGGCATTTTGGAAATTGTGAAACAGAATCCTAGGGGTGGTGACATTAAGGCACTGGTTTCTGAAAGGGAAATCAGATGGCAAATTAGGTTAAATGCAGCTACACCACCAGGTCTGAATGACTATATACCCACTAAACCTCTTATAAGAAACTAGTAAAACATCACAGCTTAAGGAATTTTTTTATAAGCTGACCTCACATTTTGTAGCTTGGATTTTGCATATTTTGATGTTACTACATGCTTATTCATATAGATATATAAATTAATTACATAAAAGCTATCTATTTAGTTCTTTATACATATATATAAATAGTAAATGCATTTAGATAGAAAATGTTTTTATTGGATAGATGGTATGGATATCATGTTGTATGCAATTAGTTAAATGTTTCATTATATATTTTTATTGATTCTTTTATATTGCAATTTTTTATACATTTGCAATCATTAACTGTCTACAAGGTTGCTATATGTTTTTTATGGATGTATGCATTATGGAAGTGGTTACCACTTTAAATTTTTAATATGTATTTAATTGTTTAATTTTGGCGGTTTTTTAGAGTATATATATATATGTTTATTTAATTAGATACAAGTGTTCTGATGAAGTCTACGGTCACGTAGATGAAAGCGCTAAACCAATTTCTATTGTGTGTTTGAATAAAAGATTTTAATCTATTGTATCGTGGCATTATAACTGGAACTTCATTGCGTTCTTCTAGTTGGTGGATTGTTGCGAGTTCCAGTTCGTATTGAATTGGTAATTCTAGTTCCAGCTAGATTCCTAACTCTAACACACACCTTGCATCTCCCACATCGGTAGGTTCCTACCTTAATATTCTTTGATAACTTAGTTCTAGTGTTTAATATTTCCTTCAAATTTTGAAATCTACCATTAGAAAAAGTGACTGTATTGGGAAACAGCTTTCCCACCTTGTCATCTCCAATAATGATAGGCCATAGTCCCAATACTATTTCCCTTAAAGTGCTGGAAAATTCTGAAAATTTGTTAACAAAAAATACACTCTCCTTTTGTGCTTCATCTCCAGCACTCAAAATCTGGCCCCTGCTTTCCCTTGAATAATTTGTTCTGTGTGCAGGCCTGTTCGTATATAAGCCCCTCAGTCCCAAATCATGTTCAACATGCTCCCTAGCTGCCTTGATTAACTTCTTGGAATAACCTCTTATACTAAGTTTTGTCTCAATTTTATTAAATTAAACGTTAATCCTTCCCAATTCTGAAGTATTGGTCGCAATTCATTTAAACTCCCCTAATGGAAGGGAATCTATGAGACAATTGCTGTGCATGCTAGATGCATGCAAAAAATTGTTGGCTGCTGTAGCTTTATAGAAGGGCTTATATTGCACTTTATTATCAGACCCTACATACAATTCAATATCCAAATACTGAATGCTATTCCTACCCACAAGATGTGTGAAATCCAAACCACATGGATTGTCCTTCATTTCCAAAATAAATTCCTCAAAATCACTCGGATCCCCTTTGCACAGAAACAAGAGGTCATCAATAAATCTCTTGTATTTCACCACTTTATTCTTGAAAAAGTTTTTTGGATAAATGAATAAATTTTCAAAATGGGCCATGAAAAAAATTGCATATGAGGGCGCATATGGAGCCCCCATTGCTGTGCCTTCATTCTGTAGAAAATAACTGCCCTCAAATTCGAAACAATTGTGTGTTAAACAAAATTCCAAAAGACTGATAATATAATAAGTCCTAGTCCTTCACCCAACATTTTGCCAATCGCTTCAAGCCCCCAAGTTCTATTGATGCTAGTGTACAAGGATTTGACATCCACACTAGCCCAATAAAAGTCTTGTTCCCAATTAATGTCTTTTACCTCCATACAAACCTCCCTAGTGTTCTTCACATGAGCTGGAACCCTGGACAAATTACATTTTAACACTGAATCCAAAAAAATTCCTATGTTCTGTAAATAAGCACCCTTGCTGGAAACAATAGGATGGCCAGGTGGATTCCGAACATCCTTATGCAACTTTGGAATAATAAAAAATCTCGCATTTTTTGGATTTTTAATATGTAACTTCCTAACATCTGTTGATGTAAAAAACCCCAGCCATTCACCTCTCTCTAATAATTTCAGCAGCATTGAATTATATTCCTTTATAGGATTTGAGGTCAAATGGGTGTATGTTCTAACCTCCATTAACAACCCTAAAGCTATGGAGTTGTACTTCTCTCTGGGCAAAATGACCCAGTTACCTCCCTTATCAGATTGAGTAAATACATACTGATTGTTTGACCCTCTCAAACTATTCAGTGCCAACCATTCATCTTTGTTCAAATTATAAGATTTTTTGCCCATTCTGAATTTTCTATGTTCAATCTCTAATTGCTTGAACAACGTCTTTTCAAAAACATTAATTGCCACATTGACTTTCGGTGAAACAAAATTGCTTTGATAGGGAACTTTGGGAACATCTAACTTTCCGTAACCAGTGTTAAATTCAAAACCAGAAGAACACAAAGAACATTCATCTTCCACATTAATATCAATCACTTCATTTTCATGAAGAGTCATGTTCATTAGTGAACTATCTAATATAGAATTCAATGGGTTGTCTTCACAATATTCAAATCTATTTGCAAAAAATGCTCTTAAATGCAGCTTGCTACAAAATTCTTTGGCTTCTAATAATATATCCGCCAAAGAAGGGAACCTCTTCGGAACAAATTTGGTGCCCTTATAAAGCACACTTTTAATGTTATCTGTTACAACAAAATCAGATAGATTTACTATGCAAAAATTCTCACCTCTATTAGAGTTAATGTTGGAAATGCAAATCTGCCCCTGTTCAAATGAATGACAAAAAATAGGTCCATGTTCGAGAGCTCTGGAAGCTCCTCTGCTGGAAGGAACGACTTCATCTCCTTCTTCCCTTCCCCTGAAAGCGGCGGCCTCGCCCTTTATTCTGATTGGGGCTCTGACTGGAATTGCTCACCCCGCCGTTCGGACCAGAAGCAGAAACCTGCTCCATGTTTAAATCTTTAAAGGAAACACTCTTCCTACTAGTGGAATCCGTTTCCGCTGAGGAGACTGACGAGTCTCTTGATGCACCAGATCTAAGATCTCCTCTGTTCATTTGTCTCAAGTTCCGCCCCTTCTTAAAGCTGTATTGCCATGAAAATATTTTACCAGATTCATGGTCTTTGATATCGCGAACAAACTTCTTGCTTTCTTGTTTGAGCGACAGTGGTATTTTGGACATCTTCACTATAGCAAATCAAATTCCAGTCCCCACCTGCAAATAATGTTCTCCCAGAATTTTCTTAAGCTGCAGTATAGCAGTTTTTGTTGGAATATAAATACATTCCAGTGTAATTCTCCTCCCTTGTTTATAGTCGCCTTAGTACTACAAATCTACCATTATTGTCTTTTTAATCATCTTATGTTGCTACCAGAGCTCCTTTTGCTATTAATATAAGTATTCCTCTCTTCCTTTGCCCCAGGTATTCTACTGAATAACTATTCTGAAAACCTTTCTCTATCAAATTCATATGTTCAGTTCTTTCCAAGTGTGTCTCCTGTAGAACAGCTATTTGCACTTTATATTTTTTAAATATAGTTCACTACTCTTTTTTTGTATTTATCTGTAAAACCATTAACATTGAAAGACATTATGGAAAGCATCATATTCTTGAGAGATTATTATTCCCATCATTTATGTATAACAGCTTTTTTGTTAAATGTCTAGTTTCAGTTTTTGTGTTACATGCATGTACTGTTTGGCAGGTTAATCTTTTATACACTTCTTTCTTGTCATCTCCATTTGAGCCTATGTCACATCTTATAGAACTTTTTGTTTTATTGAAAAACCTGAAAACACACACACACACACACACACACACACACACACACACACACACACACACACACACACACACACACACACACACACACACACTAGCTTTACCAGAAAGGCTCATTCAGACTCTGCTACACTTTGCTGTGAAGGAAAGGTTAGTTTGCTTGTATTTTTTGTATTACTGTATTGCCTTTCTATAATTTGAATACTGTAGTTTGTTTTCTTTACCTTGTGTTTTGCTTGCATTCTGTTTTAACAGCATATTAAAACTGCAAAAGAGACCACAGCTCTCTCTGTTCTGAGTCAGGCAGAATTTTTTCCCACCCTCTCACCCATTTAAGTTGTCTTGTTAAATACCACTGTCTTTCTAGTTGCCCGCCTCTTATGTTAATCTGACCATATATCTCATTTCTCTCTACTTTCACTGGCTTATGTGAGTAATCACAAAATCATCATTTTTGAAATCCCACCCCTTCAATTATTTAAATTTATTGGCCATCCTACAGTATTTCATAGTACCAAAATACAAAAGTGACCGCCCCTTTCAATCCATCTTGCTGTTTTAAAAATAGTAACTCTCCACTAAACCTTAACTTTTTAAACAGGTAAAACTCAAGTTACCTACTTTCACATCTAACTTCTCTAGTGCGCACTGCAGAGTGCATTCTTTTCAATCTTACCTTTAAGCATCCCTGTGACTAGCACCTTCTCTAATACCTGCTCGAAAGCACTAGAAAACCTTAAACTAATACAAACACTGAACTCTCCTTGTTAACAAGGAGAAATTAATAGTAGGCACTAAACAGCCTATAATTGCAAAGTACCTGGCTAAGGAAACAGCTCCTATACTTTACAAAGAAAAAAAAAAAACCCCAAACCAGACATGTCCAAGGGTCAGCTTCCGGTGATTTCTCCTGTCCACCTGGTGAATCTGGGCATACTGGGGCAATGCAGCAATTGCCTCATGTACACAGACAACCCTCTCCTCCTACCACCCAACACTACAACCTGTGAGAGATGCACTTACATAGCCAAAATGGAAGCAAAGCTCTCTCCACCCAAGATTGTGCTAAACAGTCAAGAGGAGAAGGTTAACACCCACACTACACCTCAAGCAACACATAGCCCTTCTAAACCCGCACCACCAACACCCACATATAGCAACACTAAATCCACATATGCAGGGGCCCTTAACTGTAACCTGCCCAAGCAACAAAGACCTCTGAAGCTGAAACGCAAACAAACACCAATCACAACCAATGTGTCACATAGTTCACAACACCAGTGTGCCACCCAGCAACAGCCCCTAAGGCAAGACAATCTACCTAACACTTTAGTCATAGGTGACTCTATAGTCTGGCACACTGATGTCCCTTTCACCAGGTTGAATAAGGAGAAAATTACAGTCAGTGGCCTGTCGGGTGCCAGGATCCACCACATAAAGCATGCACTGAAGTCACTCCACAACAAGTACAAATATGACTCTGTCATTGTCCATGTTGGAGTGAATAACTTGAGACATACCTCCCTGGACTACATGAAAAGAGACATGGAAGAGCTCTCGGATCATGTGGCCCAGGCAGGTATGACCCTAGCCCTGAGTAGCATCCTGCCTTCACCCAGAATGATACCACAATATAAGGATAAAATGATTGACTTCAACAATTGGCTAAGCTTATGGTGTCATTCAAAGGGGATCCAGTATCTGTCTGCCTGGGATGACATGATTGGCAGACCATGATGCTTTGCCAGAGATGGTCTGCACCTGTCACCCCTGGGATTCAGGTTACTGGCTAAGGCTCTTGCCACCCCTATAGTGCCTTTTTTAGGCAAACTTCAAAGGACAAAACCACCACCATAACAGGTACAAGCATGCAAAATTTGAAGGTAATGCTACTCAGTGCTAGAAGTCTAAACCTCAAAATGCACTCTCTCGAGGCACTCCTAAAAATGGAGAACATCGATATCTTTGCAGTAACTGAGACCTGGTTCAAGGCTCCAGAGAGCACCCCTGCAAAACCAGGCTACAACTCTTACCACACTTTTCAGCCACCAAACCAGGACCGAAACACTAAAGGTGGAGGAGTGTCAATATTCACCAAGGATATTCACACCACCAGGCTAGTTGGCCAACACAATGTGTCTGAAATTCTCCAAGTGCAACTAACACTAGGTAAGACTGCAATCCAAATTGTATCTTGCTACAGATCCCCCACCATACCCCAAGATTCTCACTACACCTTTCTAAACATCCTAGAAAATATTAAGATAGAACCAAACACCCTAATACTGGGTGATTTTAACTACCCTGCCATTAACTGTGAAAACTACTCATGTCCCAACACCTTTAAGAACGGTTCTTGGAATTCATAAATTCCAATGCCCTGGATCAACTAATCCATAGTCCCACCAGGGGCTCCAATATCCTAGACCTGGTCATTACCAACATGGGAAATCAATGCTCCATAACTATGGTCACCCCCTCGTTAGTCAGGTCTGACCATAAGCTAATCACCCTTAACATCCACATCCCCCCCCCCCCCCCAGTAAAGAAACCACCATAAAAAACTTCTCCAAAGCCAACTTCATGCTACTCAAGTCAGAAGTGACAAACTTCATGACATCCATGCAGACGGGAATTGAAAGTTCAACTGCTGAATCCTACACTAAGGCACTGTACGAGCACATCCACTCATGCATGAATCGTGCCATCCCAAATAAAACCAAAATGCTCTCATCCAAAAAAAGGAAGCCAATCTGGTGGTCCCCTGCCATAAACAAACTTTACAACAAAAGGAAGAAATTTTTGCAGAAAAGAGGAAAATCCCAGGATGCAAAACCTCCCTTACTAGCCTCAGTAAGAAACTGAGATGCCTCATAAAATCCTCCAAAGCTAGTTACGAAAATAAAATTGCCAAAGATTCCAAAGACATCCACAAAGCATTCTATAACTATGTCAAGAATCTAAATGGCAATGCTCAGATCTGCTCTGAGCTAAAACAGAAAGGCATTAAATATACTGATCTGAAGGATATTGCCAATATCCTGGCAGATTGATTCAGTGCCAACTTCACCCCCCTCTCACCCACTAAATGGCCCATCTCAATACCGGAAGATTGCCAAATTCCAGTAATAACGGCCACACAGGTACAAAACACACTATCTAAAGCCAATAATACAGCATCCATGGGACCAGACAACATCCTGGGCTGTGTACTACATGAACTACAATATGAACTAGCACCTCACCTAAGTGTCATGTTTAATCATAGCCTCACTAGCCTCACCTCAGGTTTCATGCCCACTGAGTGGTGCAGAGCTACAGTTATCCCAATTCACAAGGGGGGATCCACCTTGGATCCCTGAAACTACCATCCCATCAGTCTGACAAGCCTTATCTGCAAGGCCATGGAGCGTATTATCATGGAACTTATAAACAAAGACATTGGCAACCTTCAAATACTGGACCCCACCCAGTTTGAGTTTGTGAAGGGCTGATCTTGTCTCCTGAACCTGATTAACTTCTTTGCATCAGTCTCTAGAGCCATGGACAAGGGTAAGGTGGTCCACACCGCCTATCTAGACCTTGCCAAAGCCTTTGACACCATCCCCCACTCTGGAATCATAGATAAACTTACTAAGTTGAGCATTAATCCCTATGTCACCCAATGGGTTGCTAAATGGCTTACTGATAGAACCCACACTGTAAAAGTAGCTGACTACAAATCCAGCTCCAGACAAGTGACAAGTGGAGTACCTCAGGGTTCAGTCCTGGGGCCGCTCTTGTTTGGCATCTACTTCTCTGAAGTATAGGTCAACACTAAGGGACTCTGGCTAACAAAGTTTGCAGATGACTGCAAACTGGTAGCCATTATTGAATCCCCAAATTATGTGGATACTCTACAAAAGGGCCTTACAGAAACAGATGCTTGGTGCCAGAGCCATGAGCTCAAGCTCAATGCCAAGAAATGTATTGTTATCCCCTTTGGGAAAAAACATGTATCCATGAATTACCATATAGGTGGCAGTACAGTAAACACAGAAAGTGTGATAAGAGACTTAGGGACACAGGTGGACAGTTGTCTCACCTTCGATAACCACATTGCCACAACAGTCAGGAAATCCTTCTATGTGGCACACCTCATCACGAAGGGCTTTTCATCCAGAAAAAAGGAGGTCATGGTCCTACTGTACTCATCCCTCATTAGACCCATTATAGAATACAATGCCCCATTTGGTATGTGCCTCTCAAGACATCTGCAACAACTGGAAAGGCCTCAGAAATACCTCACTAAAAGAATCACAGGCCTAAAACAGATGCCCTACGCTGACTGCCTTAAAAAACTCCAGCTATACTCTGTCGCATATCATCTACTCAGAGGCGATCTCTGCTTAACATACAAGGCCATGTCAAACCCAGAGCTGTTGGACATGCTACACTTAAAGAAATCCCAATCCCTCAGAGCTACATGCTCCAGGGATCTAAACCTTGTCATCACAATAAACAAAACATGCTGGAGGGATAGGTTCCTGACCCAGAGACTCCCCAGACTCTGGAATAGATTGCCCATACATGTCAAGCAGAGTGCCTCTTTGGACCTCTTCAAGCGGAACTTTGACGATTGGATGGGAGAAAGGAAATTCACCCCAGGGATCACGTCAGTCACCCTGCTGGACAGGGGTCCAGGAAAGTAAATACTGTGGGAAGAAATAGCCAGGGAATTGTTATGGCTAGGCTTGTATAGGCCCTAGGGCTGATAGCCTAGTACCAACCTATGAACCTATGAACCTATGAACACACACACACACACACACACACACACACACACACACACACACACACACACACACACACACACACACTACCTCCCTAAACCTATTAACTTAGTAATAACACACAAAACTATTTACATCTTCAAGTATTTACTCTCCTAATAGGGACAAATGTTTCAAACTAAGGCGCATGGTATGGCCTGGTTCTGTTAGGTGTTGTCTGGTTTTGTTTTATCTTTATAGCTCTCTCAGCTGGGAAAGCACTTGAATGCTTTCAGAAAACATTTTCTAAAGCCATTTATCTTTATCAGGTTGTCCATTAGAGACATGAGAAACAGACACAAAACTGTTTACTAGAAAAAAAGGCATTATAATGTTCAATATTCTTTGTCATTTACTTGCTTTCTCTTAAAATATTTTACTAGATTAAACTAATGGCTATAACTCAGTCATTCCCCTATGCAAGAATAAGAAAAAGCATCCTAAGATTTCTTTTGTGATGCTCTTTTAACCAGATCTTTTTTTTTACATTGCAGTGCCTACATTTCTTAAAACTGAAGAATGGAGAAAGCAACAAAAAGAAAACACAGGACCACCTATTTACTTTAAGATCCCCATTACACTTAAAAATAACTGAAAAATAAGTGCATATGTTTTAGAGTCCCCTTCAATTTTAACAAAGTCCAAAAAAGTCCAATATTTCCAGATTTTCTTGTTCTGTCATGTTTTACAAATATTGTCATTGCTTTATAATCCCACATTTGTCAATTTCCAGGTTAATGATTTTGTTCTGCAAACATTAATGACATGAAGTAGGGCCTATGCCTTAGAGCTCTCTATAAGTTTGACAAAGTCCAAAAAAGTCCAATATTTCCAGATTTTCTTGTTCTATTACTGTTTATCTCCTTCTCTCAAATCCTGTCTCTGCTTCATTTCCAACATACTTTTGGTTCTTCTAGTCAACTCTTGTGCTTTTTTTTCCTTCTCTCAAGCATTTTCCACTAAAACACTGGATAACAAGAAGCAGAATCGCCTTCTTTTTCACAGCCCACTTTTTGTTGGACAAACTTGTATTTCTTCTTTAGCATGTACTTCATTAAAAAATATTTTGTTTGTTCAGGTAAAAATATTTTGAAGATAGCTGTGTACAGCAGTTTGAATCTCATGCCTGCTTCTCAACATTTCCTGAATAATGGGATACATTTACTAATTTCTGCCTAATATACGAGTAGTCATTCTCTACAAATACTCTGCTGTCTCCCACTTGTAGTACTTTGTCCTTCTACCACAGTGTTGTCAGAATCAACATTTTCTTCTAGTAAAATTTCATCTTTACTGTTAAAGGTCTAGGTTTTTTTTCTCATAGCCAGGTTTGGAGCATACACACGATGTGCTCTTTCAATTAACATTTTTTGTTGTGGAATACCAGTCTAGTTGCTTATTTGTGCTTTCATAAAATTACTCCAGTCTCTTCCTCCCAGCTTCTCTGGTACAGCTGAAAATATCAGGTTTTCCTTATGTGCTCTGTCATGTCATTCTGTTATTTTTTGAAATATCTCTTGTTTTGCAGCCTTTTCTTCATTTCATCTTCTGAATTTTGCAAGTTTGTCACCTTATCTGAATATCTGTTTAAAGTTTCTTCCATTTTTTTCCAGCCTTTTGTTGTTTGAGTTGATATACTCCATCAGTATTTCATTTATTTTAATCATATCTGTGTGCAGTTGTCTTACACTTTCCTCTAGGTTATTGGAAGTCATGTCTTGAGCTTGCATTGCTTTTTGCTGAACAGCCGCAGTACTTTTCCCGGTCACTGTTTGCTTATCACCTTTTGTAACTGATTTTCCTTCAGGTCCTCTTTATTTCCTTTTTCCTGGCATCCAGGCAGTGTGCTTACTAGCCAGTTACCAAAATCTGCCCAGAAATCTAGGTCCACTGGCTTTCTCGGCTAAGTTTCTGTTTTCACACTGAGAGAACTAGAATTAAGCTATTACTCAATATGCAGCCATCTTGGAAGTCCTTGAAAATTTTATTTTGTTGAGCATTTTCATTATGTGTCAGTCACACAACAGGTAGCATGTGTGCCTTTGCTATAGGAAGATCAGATGGCTGTGGGTTTTCTTCCCAAGTCAGGTACATAATGCAGTGATGACGCTGCATTGCAGCATAATGGGGACGCCATAGTTTTGAGTTTGCCATCCTTCAGATGACATGTTAAACTGGTGCTTGATGTGTCTGAGACAATGGTAGCTCAGGTGGATACAAGAGATTCCATGGCATTTATTGAAAAAACTCAGTATGAATGCCACCTCAGTGCCCTCCCCTAAAAGGAGGGCACTGACCTAGTGGAATTAAACCCATTAACAAAGAGTAAGCAAATGCAATCTTCAGCAGAGGTAAAATATGTATGAGTAGAATGCCATGGTTATTTACAGTTTTAAAAAGCATTTTATATTAATTGTCTTGTTAAAGCCTGATATATTATTAGCCTGTAAAAATAGCAAGCTGCCACTTAGCCTGTCTCATTTCAAGCTTATTAAAAAAAAAAAAACCTTCACTCAAATCCTTGAGTTCATGATCTAATACAAAATAAATAAATAAAATACATTATACCCAGTACAATTAATGGTGTGCTTATAACGTGTATTCTCGCTATTTTCATTCTAATGGTATAAATATATTCTGCAGTTCTTTTTGACAGCATTCTGTAGGTTTTACCCACACAGAATAATTCACAAGTTTAGAGGTATAGCTACCTGGCCTGGTGCCCTGGGACATATCGATATGGCACCCCCCCGTTCAACTTGAAGTTGAGGACCAAAATAAAAAAAAGTCCTCTCGTACTTGATGTCCAAAAAAAGGTACTTTCTCTTCTTTAACCTGTTATGACCGTCTTGCTACAAATGTAACAAGCAGCTTTCTATGGCTTAAATGGAGCGATGAACATTTCAGCCATGGTTGAATACGATTATCTACATTCTCTTCTATATGCCGATAATATGCCAAACCATACAGTGAACACTCAACTTCTTCAGCGAATACATTATTGGCATTTAGAAATTGAATGCTGGTTGTGAAGTTCGTGCTGTTGTGTCAGTGCTACCCCATTCAACCCACCCTAACTACTTTCCTACACAAGTTGAGCATGTAACTATATAAAGCTCCCCTTGACAACTGCAGTTAACTTATGTTTTTAATATCAAACTTCTGGCCATATGAATCATATCTAGATGGAACTCTTCTAAATGTACATACCATACTGTTATAGATCTAGGTAAATAGGCGGAGCTAAGTTTCCAGCAGTGTTTTAAAATTTAGAGGTCTTTTATAGACAAAATACGGTATCAACCCTAATATTACTACTAGGTCTTGATTTTCCATTAGAATTTTCCAATAAGAATCGAAAATAGTTCTAATAGTTGTACAGTCTATGGTCATGTCTAAAGGAAATACCTTGCTGCTACTTCTTTTCCCCTGCTTTCACTGTTACCACTGCAACACTTAAAATTGCAGGTAATTTTTGATTGCTTTCATGTAAAGTTTCATGATCAATGATAGACAGCTGTCTGTCGTCATAACCCTGTCATGTGAACAACTGAGTAATGTACTCCAGCTGTCTGCTGTCATAACCCTGTTGTGTGAACAACTGAGTAATGTACTCCTGCTGTCAGTTGTCATAACCCTGTTGTGTGAACAACTGAGTAATGTACTCCTGCTGTCAGTTGTCATAACCCTGTTGTGTGAACAACTGAGTAATGTACTCCAGCTGTCTGCTGTCATAACCCTGTTGTGTGAACAACTGAGTAATGTACTCCTGCTGTCAGTTGTCATAACCCTGTTGTGTGAACAACTGAGTAATGTACTCCAGCTGTCTGCTGTCATAACCCTGTTGTGTGAACAACTGAGTAATGTACTCCTGCTGTCAGTTGTCATAACCCTGTTGTGTGAACAACTGAGTAATGTACTCCTGCTGTTTGTTGTCATAACCCTGTTGTGTGAACAACTGAGTAATGTACCCCAGCTGTCAGTTGTCATAACCCTGTTGTGTGAACAACTGAGTAATGTACTCCAGCTGTCAGTTGTCATAACCCTGTTGTGTGAACAACTGAGTAATGTACTCCTGCTGTCAGTTGTCATAACCCTGTTGTGTGAACAACTGAGTAATGTGCTCCTGCTGTCTGTTGTCATAACCCTGTTGTGTGAACAACTGAGTAATGTACTCTAGCTGTCAGTTGTCATAACCCTGTTGTGTGAACAACTGAGTAATGTACTCCTGCTGTCAGTTGTCATAACCCTGTTGTGTGAACAACTGAGTAATGTACTCCTGCTGTCTGTTGTCATAACCCTGTTGTGTGAACAACTGAGTAATGTACTCCAGCTGTCAGTTGTCATAACCCTGTTGTGTGAACAACTGAGTAATGTACTCCTGCTGTCTGTTGTCATAACCCTGTTGTGTGAACAACTGAGTAATGTACTCCTGCTGTCTGTTGTCATAACCCTGTTGTGTGAACAACTGAGTAATGTACTCCTGCTGTCAGTTGTCATAACCCTGTTGTGTGAACAACTGAGTAATGTACTCCAGCTGTCTGTTGTCATAACCCTGTTGTGTGAACAACTGAGTAATGTACTCCTGCTGTCAGTTGTCATAACCCTGTTGTGTGAACAACTGAGTAATGTACTCTAGCTGTCAGTTGTCATAACCCTGTTGTGTGAACAACTGAGTAATGTACTCCTGCTGTCAGTTGTCATAACCCTGTTGTGTGAACAACTGAGTAATGTACTCCTGCTGTCTGTTGTCATAACCCTGTTGTGTGAACAACTGAGTAATGTACTCCAGCTGTCAGTTGTCATAACCCTGTTGTGTGAACAACTGAGTAATGTACTCCAGCTGTCAGTTGTCATAACCCTGTTGTGTGAACAACTGAGTAATGTACTCCTGCTGTCAGTTGTCATAACCCTGTTGTGTGAACAACTGAGTAATGTACTCCTGCTGTCAGTTGTCATAACCCTGTTGTGTGAACAACTGAGTAATGTACTCTAGCTGTCAGTTGTCATAACCCTGTTGTGTGAACAACTGAGTAATGTACTCCTGCTGTCAGTTGTCATAACCCTGTTGTGTGAACAACTGAGTAATGTACTCCAGCTGTCAGTTGTCATAACCCTGTTGTGTGAACAACTGAGTAATGTACTCCTGCTGTCTGTTGTCATAACCCTGTTGTGTGAACAACTGAGTAATGTACTCTAGCTGTCTGTTGTCATAACCCTGTTGTGTGAACAACTGAGTAATGTACTCCTGCTGTCAGTTGTCATAACCCTGTTGTGTGAACAACTGAGTAATGTACTCCAGCTGTCAGTTGTCATAACCCTGTTGTGTGAACAACTGAGTAATGTACTCTAGCTGTCAGTTGTCATAACCCTGTTGTGTGAACAACTGAGTAATGTACTCTAGCTGTCAGTTGTCATAACCCTGTTGTGTGAACAACTGAGTAATGTACTCTAGCTGTCAGTTGTCATAACCCTGTTGTGTGAACAACTGAGTAATGTACTCCTGCTGTCTGTTGTCATAACCCTGTTGTGTGAACAACTGAGTAATGTACTCCTGCTGTCTGTTGTCATAACCCTGTTGTGTGAACAACTGAGTAATGTACTCCTGCTGTTTGTTGTCATAACCCTGTTGTGTGAACAACTGAGTAATGTACTCCTGCTGTCAGTTGTCATAACCCTGTTGTGTGAACAACTGAGTAATGTACTCCAGCTGTCAGTTGTCATAACCCTGTTGTGTGAACAACTGAGTAATGTACTCCTGCTGTCTGTTGTCATAACCCTGTTGTGTGAACAACTGAGTAATGTACTCCTGCTGTTTGTTGTCATAACCCTGTTGTGTGAACAACTGAGTAATGTACTCCTGCTGTCTGTTGTCATAACCCTGTTGTGTGAACAACTGAGTAATATACTCCAGCTGTCAGTTGTCATAACCCTGTTGTGTGAACAACTGAGTAATGTACTCCTGCTGTCAGTTGTCCTAACCCTGTTGTGTGAACATCTGAGTAATGTACTCCTGCTGTCAGTTGTCATAACCCTGTTGTGTGAACAACTGAGTAATGTACTCCTGCTGTCAGTTGTCATAACCCTGTTGTGTGAACAACTGAGTAATATACTCCAGCTGTCAGTTGTCATAACCCTGTTGTGTGAACAACTGAGTAATGTACTCCTGCTGTCAGTTGTCATAACCCTGTTGTGTGAACAACTGAGTAATGTACTCCTGCTGTCAGTTGTCATAACCCTGTTGTGTGAACAACTGAGTAATGTACTCCTGCTGTCAGTTGTCATAACCCTGTTGTGTGAACAACTGAGTAATATACTCCAGCTGTCAGTTGTCATAACCCTGTTGTGTGAACAACTGAGTAATGTACTCCTGCTGTCTGTCGTCATAACCCTGTCATGTGAACAACTGAGTAATGTACTCCAGCTGTCTGTTGTCATAACCCTGTTGTGTGAACAACTGAGTAATGTACTCTAGCTGTCTGTTGTCATAACCCTGTTGTGTGAACAACTGAGTAATGTACTCCAGCTGTCTGTTGTCATAACCCTGTTGTGTGAACAACTGAGTAATGTACTCTAGCTGTCTGTTGTCATAACCCTGTTGTGTGAACAACTGAGTAATGTACTCCAGCTGTCAGTTGTCATAACCCTGTTGTGTGAACAACTGAGTAATGTACTCCTGCTGTCTGTTGTCATAACCCTGTTGTGTGAACAACTGAGTAATGTACTCTAGCTGTCTGTTGTCATAACCCTGTTGTGTGAACAACTGAGTAATGTACTCCAGCTGTCAGTTGTCATAACCCTGTTGTGTGAACAACTGAGTAATGTACCCCAGCTGTCAGTTGTCATAACCCTGTTGTGTGAACAACTGAGTAATGTACTCCTGCTGTCTGTTGTCATAACCCTGTTGTGTGAACAACTGAGTAATGTACTCCTGCTGTCTGTCGTCATAACCCTGTCATGTGAACAACTGAGTAATGTACTCCAGCTGTCTGTTGTCATAACCCTGTTGTGTGAACAACTGAGTAATGTACTCCTGCTGTCTGTTGTCATAACCCTGTTGTGTGAACAACTGAGTAATGTACTTCAGCTGTCAGTTGTCATAACCCTGTTGTGTGAACAACTGAGTAATGTACTCCTGCTGTCTGTTGTCATAACCCTGTTGTGTGAACAACTTGAGTAATATACTCCAGCTGTCAGTTGTCATAACCATGTTGTGTGAACAACTGAGTAATGTACTCCAGCTGTCTGTTGTCATAACCCTGTTGTGTGAACAACTTGAGTAATGTACTCCTGCTGTCTGTTGTCATAACCCTGTTGTGTGAACAACTGAGTAATGTACTCCAGCTGTCAGTTGTCATAACCTGTTGTGTGAACAACTGAGTAATGTACTCCTGCTGTCTGTTGTCATAACCCTGTTGTGTGAACAACTGAGTAATGTACTCTAGCTGTCAGTTGTCATAACCCTGTTGTGTGAACAACTGAGTAATGTACTCCTGCTGTCAGTTGTCATAACCCTGTTGTGTGAACAACTGAGTAATGTACTTCAGCTGTCAGTTGTCATAACCCTGTTGTGTGAACAACTGAGTAATGTACTCCTGCTGTCAGTTGTCATAACCCTGTTGTGTGAACAACTGAGTAATGTACCCCAGCTGTCAGTTGTCATAACCCTGTTGTGTGAACAACTGAGTAATGTACTCCTGCTGTCAGTTGTCATAACCCTGTTGTGTGAACAACTGAGTAATGTACTCCTGCTGTCAGTTGTCATAACCCTGTTGTGTGAACAACTGAGTAATGTACTCCAGCTGTCTGTTGTCATAACCCTGTTGTGTGAACAACTGAGTAATGTACTCTAGCTGTTTGTTGTCATAACCCTGTTGTGTGAACAACTGAGTAATGTACTCCTGCTGTCTGTTGTCATAACCCTGTTGTGTGAACAACTGAGTAATGTACTCTAGCTGTCTGTTGTCATAACCCTGTTGTGTGAACAACTGAGTAATGTACTCTAGCTGTTTGTTGTCATAACCCTGTTGTGTGAACAACTGAGTAATGTACTCTAGCTGTCTGTTGTCATAACCCTGTTGTGTGAACAACTGAGTAATGTACTCCAGCTGTCAGTTGTCATAACCCTGTTGTGTGAACAACTGAGTAATGTACTCCTGCTGTCAGTTGTCATAACCCTGTTGTGTGAACAACTGAGTAATGTACTCCAGCTGTCAGTTGTCATAACCCTGTTGTGTGAACAACTGAGTAATGTACTCCTGCTGTCTGTTGTCATAACCCTGTTGTGTGAACAACTGAGTAATGTACTCCTGCTGTCTGTTGTATTAACCCTGTTGTGTGAACAACTGAGTAATGTACTCCTGCTGTCAGTTGTCATAACCCTGTTGTGTGAACAACTGAGTAATGTACTCCAGCTGTCAGTTGTCATAACCCTGTTGTGTGAACAACTGAGTAATGTACTCTAGCTGTCTGTTGTCATAACCCTGTTGTGTGAACAACTGAGTAATGTACTCTAGCTGTCTGTTGTCATAACCCTGTTGTGTGAACAACTGAGTAATGTACTCCTGCTGTCTGTTGTCATAACCCTGTTGTGTGAACAACTTGAGTAATGTACTCCAGCTGTCAGTTGTCATAACCCTGTTGTGTGAACAACTGAGTAATGTACTCCTGCTGTCTGTTGTCATAACCCTGTTGTGTGAACAACTTGAGTAATATACTCCAGCTGTCAGTTATCATAACCCTGTTGTGTGAACAACTGAGTAATGTACTCCTGCTGTCTGTTGTCATAACCCTGTTGTGTGAACAACTGAGTAATGTACTCCTGCTGTCAGTTGTCATAACCCTGTTGTGTGAACAACTGAGTAATGTACTCCTGCTGTCTGTTGTCATAACCCTGTTGTGTGAACAACTTGAGTAATATACTCCAGCTGTCAGTTGTCATAACCCTGTTGTGTGAACAACTGAGTAATGTACTCCTGCTGTCTGTTGTCATAACCCTGTTGTGTGAACAACTGAGTAATGTACTCTAGCTGTCTGTTGTCATAACCCTGTTGTGTGAACAACTGAGTAATGTACTCTAGCTGTCTGTTGTCATAACCCTGTTGTGTGAACAACTGAGTAATGTACTCTAGCTGTCTGTTGTCATAACCCTGTTGTGTGAACAACTGAGTAATGTACTCCTGCTGTCTGTTGTCATAACCCTGTTGTGTGAACAACTGAGTAATGTACTCTAGCTGTCTGTTGTCATAACCCTGTTGTGTGAACAACTGAGTAATGTACTCTAGCTGTCAGTTGTCATAACCCTGTTGTGTGAACAACTGAGTAATGTACTCCTGCTGTCTGTTGTCATAACCCTGTTGTGTGAACAACTGAGTAATGTACTCCTGCTGTCTGTTGTCATAACCCTGTTGTGTGAACAACTGAGTAATGTACTCTAGCTGTCAGTTGTCATAACCCTGTTGTGTGAACAACTGAGTAATGTACTCCTGCTGTCTGTTGTCATAACCCTGTTGTGTGAACAACTGAGTAATGTACTCTAGCTGTCTGTTGTCATAACCCTGTTGTGTGAACAACTGAGTAATGTACTCTAGCTGTCAGTTGTCATAACCCTGTTGTGTGAACAACTGAGTAATGTACTCCTGCTGTCTGTTGTCATAACCCTGTTGTGTGAACAACTGAGTAATGTACTCTAGCTGTCTGTTGTCATAACCCTGTTGTGTGAACAACTGAGTAATGTACTCTAGCTGTCTGTTGTCATAACCCTGTTGTGTGAACAACTTGAGTAATGTACTCCTGCTGTTGTTTGAATATATCAGCCCTTGTGGTTAGCCTTGATGTCTTAATCATCTGCCCTCTAGGGATATTTATTTCATGAAATGTGGAAGATTGCTTGAAAAATTGAGATGATTATTACTGAAAGTACATTTTATGTAGATGTTAAAGCAAAAGAAATTCTGTTTGTAATCCATTTCTAGACTAATGTCCAAATATTTTCCTTTAACACCACTATCGTAATACAATCAAGTTGATAGAGGCAGACATTTCCCTATGGCAAGGATTAAAATCATATTTTCTGTTTGCTAGACATATAAAAATGATTATTTTGTTTTCTGGGGTTTGAATAAGAGAATTGTGAGTCTCACTACCAGTTGTACAAGGTTCTTTTGATATACGTTGCTTGCATTTTACTAAGTCTTGTTCAAGAGCTTAAAGAAAGGGGTGACTTTATAATTTGTTAATGTGTAGTTTAGTTGCATCAGTGGGAAATATCCATGCTTTGTCTTGTAGTGTAATAGTGGATGTGACACTAAGTGCAGTCAAAGTTTTCAATGCTGGAATTTGAAAACCTTATTTAACTGCTGAAGTTTCTGAAATGCTAGCTCCAGTGAGTAAAGCAGTGACGGGGATGGATACTGTTGTTGAATTAACTAACCAGTGCATTTACATGTTTGTAAGAATATGATAAAGGGCATGGAAACCATTGCAGATGATATTTTTGTTCACTAGAATAGAGAAAAAAACTGCTTTGCCCTCATCTAGTGATACATTTAAATCATTCTGGAAAAGCACATTTTATTATGTTCTTTTAACAAAGCAAAAGCGTAGTTGTATTTAAAAAGCTATTCAAGACACATCTGTTTTTACAAATATCACTGAAACTGTAAAATGTAAGCTCCAATGCTTACATCTTATTTGTATGCTAAATATAGATTGTGTTTTTTTATTATATTTTCTGTTGTTGTGGATTATATTGTTTGTGGTTTAATTATTGCATTCAGTTTGAAATACCATCTGTGCTTCTTTGTACAGACAAATGCAACGGAAATGAGTTTTTAAATTTAATTTCTGTATACTAGTTAAATAAACAGTACAAAGGAAATGATTATTTTAACAAGAATTAAAATATTTGCACTAAATTGACACACAGAATTTAATAAGTGAAGAACAAAGCATTTCAGAATTATATAGATAAAATAAATTATGTTTATTCATTACTGCATGCTACAGAAAGTTAACGTAAATATGGAAGGCAGGAGTCTTTGTTTCCTGGAATCCCAGTGTTAAAATGTATTATGTGCAGTAGCGGCTGGTGACTTCAAATCAAAGGGGGGCTGCAGGAGACAGCTGAATGGGTGGGGTCAACGGGAACTGTAACTTTAATTAAATACGCTGCCCTGGTTGCCAAACCATCATTATGAGAGTCCAGTCAAGACAAAATGAAGTGTAGAAGAAAAAAAATATTTCAATGCATTGGCTGCATGACAGCTTACTTAATACCTAGATGGAAACAAAAAGGTTGTGAGGCATGAAAAAATAAATTACTTTTTAAATACAATACTGGAATGCCAGTCAAAATCAAATATAAGAAAAACAAGCAGCACTTATCTCAAACCACTTCTCCTTGCACTGCAATTCTAATTATAATTTATATTCAGCTTTATTAAAGTACTAAGTAACATGCTGAAAGCAGCAATCTCTGTGATACTTTCACTTGTAAAAATGTTTCTTATCCAAAAAAGACCTGCTGCCTGACAACAACTGTCTACTTGTTTCATGGGGAAAACATGATCAAAGTAAAACATGAAAAGCAAACAATTAATAAATAACTGTAATAATCAGAGTCATAGATTACTTTAATTTCAACATACATTGCTTAAAGGATTACTGCACAGGTTATGCACCAGACACGATCGATTGGCATTTGGCTTAGTTTGCAGGTAAAGCCTGCAAAGATGACTGCAAGTCTCCAACAAATGTAATGAGCTTCTTAAAATAATGTAATCCTGTCCTTTATTACAAATACTGTCATATGCATTTCAATTCCCAAGGCTTATACATTATCTAGTTATGTAAGTATTCTCTGTATGGCAACAACAGAAAGGCTTTCAATGTTGGCAATTCTTTAACAGAATGCTTATTAAAACTTACTTGCATCTTACAATCTCAGACAAGTTTACCCGATGGTCATTAAAGCATTGCTACTTAAACACAGAGCAACAGGCACTTTCTGAATAATGTTGTTGTTGTTTGTCTTTCGGCTTTTTCCCGGTAAGGGATCGCCACAACGGAGCTCTGGTCCGCTAATGATTGGCAGTAGACTTTTACAAAACGCCGAGGTGTCAACTCGACGCCCAACCTTCAACGAAGGCACGCCCATTTACGCACGCATGTCTTTCAAACGCTACCCAACCGCAGGGAGGACATGCAGACCTCACACAGAAGGCAGTCCCAAACCAAGCCGAGAATCAAACGGGAGAACCTCTAGGCACTTTCTAATCAACAGTATAAAAATATGACAGAAACCAGAACATTCTGCAAAATCAAGGACAGATGAAAAGTCACTGTAGTACTTGTGTCTACCTTGGATGGGGGGATACTCTGCACATTTACACTGCATAACTGCTCCTTGCTTTGCTTGGACACATCCAGAGTCACTACATGGGGGAGTGGGCTGCAACAACTAAGTCACAATTTGAAATGTCTCTGACTGACTGTGATGGCCCTGACACATTTGTCGTACCTCTCAACCTCAGCACAAGAAATCTGGACAAAGCCATACACAGAGGTGGGACAAAGGCCCAAAAATAAGGAAATTTTTTAAATATTGCTCTTATAAACTTAAAGTAGGTCTTGCATTAGTATGAATTTTCTGAAGGGTATGAAATCTAAAAATGAAATGTCTGTCATTATTTTCTAACTTAAATCTCTAATGATTTGCCACTAATTTGCCAAAAAAACACAATTTTATGAAAAACGGACCAAAAATGTGATGTAAAAATATAAAATAGCCACACAATACAGCCGAGAACTTGTCAAAGAAGGGACACTTTTTTAATATTAGTACTGCTAACTTGAGCAGCTGACAAAATAAAAAAATCTACATGCATTTCTGAAATAAAAGTAATCTTTAAATCTGATTATTACAGTTATTTATTAATTGTAAACCCTCCATGTTTTCTTCCCAAATTGCCATTTTGCAGAGGGATTACTAGGGGAAGAGCAACATTTTGAGTCAAAATCAGGGACAGTTACGAGGTTTGGATATGCCTAATTCTATAAAGCAATTTATTTGCACGTACATCTCAACTCAACCTGTTAGATGCCATGGTGGTACGGCGGTAGCGTTGTTACCTCACAGCAAGAGGTTCTCCCATTCGATTCTTGGCTTGGCTTGGGAGTGCCTTCTGTGTGGAGTCTGCATGTCCTCCCCGTGGTTGGGTAGCGTTCGAAAGACATGCGTGCGTAAATGGGCGTGCCTTCATTGAAGGTTGGGCATCGAGCTGGCACCTCGGCATTTTGTAAAAAATCTACTGCCAATCATTAGCAGACTGGAGTTCCGCTGTGGTGACCCCTTACTGGGAAAAAGCTGAAAGACAAACAACAACAACCTCTCAACCTGTTAATGCAGGAAATCTGGATGAGACCAAATACATTGGGGGAACATATAAACAGTACTAAAATTGCTCTTGTATAAACTGAGACAGTTGATAGAATAACAGGTCTTGCTTTAGCGTGCATTTTTCTGAAGGTTATGAAGTCTGAAACTCAGTGTCTGTCATTATTTAGTGACTTAATTCCTAAATGATTTGCCAGAAAACTCCACAAGTTTTATGAGGAACAAACCAAAAATAAGAAGCAAAAATCTATTAATTCTGCAAAAATCTGGACAATTGGGAGGTATAGTTCAGCTGGGGCTGTCTTTGAGTTTGCCGCCCTTCCCCCTCACAAAATCATGGTTGAATGTAGCCTCCCCCCTGCAGCCATTCCAATGATCTATTACTTGGCTATTTCACCCCATTTACCATAAACACTAATGTGCATATTGCTTTACTTCTGCGGTGATTTGGACTTCATTTCAAAGTTTTATTTTGCATTTTACAGCGCAAACACTAATAGATATCTGCTAAACAAAACAATGCAGTCTCACAATGAAAACAGACTTAGCATTAAAACTTCTCTGCCCTTGAAACTCACATTCATTTAAACAGCATTGAAACCACATTCAAAGAAAATACATTTTGCCAGTGGCAGATAAAGATTAACTTTGGGTTTGGGCTGTTTTCAAATCACAGGCCTCTTGCACACGAAACATTCACATGCTCTTTCATACACCTTCTTGATTGGATTAAATTATATTCCTTGTACAATACAGTACAGTTTTAGAGGGCATTTTAAATTTATTGTTTTGAACATTTTTCCAGTAAACAATGAAACAAAATGCATGCACCAATAATGACAAAACTGCCCAATTCAGTACATTTCCATCATAAAAGTCTACTCAAACTTCTACAGTCCACCAGTATCAATACATATGCACAATCACTGAAGAAGTAAAAGTGATCTAAATAATTCCACGTTAAAGAAATCTGTAACTAATGAAGAGGTTGATGCTAGCAAACACCTTTACATTTCATGGTTTCATCTACAAATAAAGTGCCTGTTGTCCTTGAGGAATAAATTGCCTATTTTACACTAAAAAAATGACAAGCTAGTAATATTGCAATAGGGAATGGATGGCAAACAGATAACAGGTTCATAGTTACTAGGTATCTTTGCCAAAAAGGAGTGTAGCATCCACCCCCTTTACAACACAGTACAGTATCAGTAATGCATCTATCTACTGTGGGAGTAGAACCCACAGCCTTGTGCATCAAAAGCAAGTACATTACCTGTTGTGTTATTAACAATGCAAGCAGACTCGGCATAAGCAGCACTAAACTTTTGCTCCCCTGCAGCTCTCAGCTCCTTGTAAAATCTACTCACTCAGCTGTATCTCTGAACTTTGCAGCACTAGAAGTCTGGAAAAAGCCAAAATTTATTGGAGGGAGGACACAAGCCCAAAAACCAGGGACACATTTTAAACATTGCTTGTATAGTGTTGGAAAGTTGCTAAAATAAAATGCTGCGTTACCACCATATATTTCACTGCCAAGTCTTGAACCCAGGACCTTGTGCAAAACAATCAGAACAACATACCACTATGCAAATCAGCTGTTTTGTGAAAGATAGGAAGACTGAAACTTAAATGGCTACCATTTAGTGAATTCAATTCTCACCATAGCTCTCAACCTCTTAGCAAAAAACACCCAGACAAAGCCAGTAATGGGGGAATACATCCCCCAAACATATTCAGTGAATTCAGTTCTTATTATAGCTCTCAACCTTAGCACAAAAACCTGGATGAAGCCAATAATGGCAGAATACAGTCCCAAAAATAGGGACAAATTTCAAATATCCATCTTATAAACTTGGAAAAATGTTAGAATAAAAGCTTTTGTGTTACCATGTACTTTCTGAAGAATATGAAGTCTGAAATTCAAATGCTTGTCATTTTTATTTAACATTTGTTAACCAGGAAAGTCTGACTTGGAACAAAAGCCAATTTTCAGCAGAGGCCCAGGGAGAAACACTGCAGACACATGTCTTTGTAAGATGGGAGGACATCAGAGCACCCCACACAAACAAAGGGAGGACATGCAGACGACACACAGAAGGCACCCCAGCCAAGAATCAAATCAGAGAACCTGTAGCTGTCAGGCAACAATGCTACCACTGCACCAATGTACTACTGACTTAGTAAGGACACAAAAATACAGAAACCACAGATTTTATGAGGAACAGAAAAAGTATGAGGGAAAAATCTGCAAATGTTTTTACAAATGGTGGTGGGTAGGGAATTCAGGCTCTTGCCACCTGGGTCCAAGGTACAGGGTTCAAGCCTGTTCTCTACCCACCACCATATAGCACTTGGGGCATTACACACACACACACACACACACACACACACACACACACACACACACACACACACACAGTTTTGGTTCCCTACCTGTGCCAAGAAGGCTCCAGTAATGGTCTGAAGACGAGAGAGCAGGCTCCAATAATAGTCCCCACGAGTTTATCTATAGTCCCGCGCAGGCTCCAATGTCTTCCTGGGTTGGGTTTCCCTGTGAGAGCAGGCTCCAGCCTGTGGTTGCCACCTCACAGACTTATGGGTTGCAGGGCAGAGATGGCCTTTCCTCCTATCTGGACTGCTGACAAAGAAGTCTGGAGTTCCCAATCTGTGAATCAGGCATGTGCGAGTTCTGGGACTCGAGAAAATTATTTTTTTTTATTTTGTTTTCCTTCCATTTTTTATTTTGTTTTGTTCCACAGCTAGGGGAGGGGGCTGCAGTCCTGCAGTCCTATAGCATGAGCCGCCCCTATGTGGAACTGCTTTGATACAGACATTCATAATAAACGTTAGAATTAACTGTACTATTTAAAAGTAGCAAACAGTAAATATTTCTTTGTTTGAAAGTGAGGGAAAATCCTGAGGCTGTGAGAATAGTGGGTGAGCCAAGGATGGTTAGTTGTAAAAGTAACCATTTCTCTTCAGACTTCACAGTGATAGGTTAGTTACTGGATCATGTGACAGTAAGACTACTGATGATAGGGGGTTCTCACTAGTGTGTGTGTGTATGTGTGTGTGTGTGTGTGTGTGTGTGTGTGTGTGTGTGTGTGTGCACATGCATGTATATGGGTGTGTGTTTGTATAGCTCAGGCTCAACATTACAAACTAGTGAAGGTTTGGAGCTGTTTGTAAATGCTGTAGGCTGTGAGTGGAGCCTATGCTAATGAGGAACCTTACATAGCCCAGTGAACTGCTGTGTAGAATCAGTTGCTCATTAGAGACAGCAGGCACATTCCTACTATGCAAGTGTGCCAAAGTGGGGCAACAAAATGATGCAAGTGTACGCTGAGCATTGTTCAGTCTGCTGACATAGTGAAGTGTAGCAAAGTCTCACTTTCGTACTGCTGGTGCAAATAATTGGTGCTGTAAGTGCTTATTACAAGGTGTATGTGTTGGTTTGTGTGTGTGTATGCACGTGTGTGTGTGAGTGTTTGTGTGTGTGTGTGTGTGTGTGTGTGTGTGTGTGTGTGTGTGTGTGTGTGTGTGTGTGTGTGTGTGTGTGTGTGTGCGCCACGCACAAGTGTGTCTATGTATATGACTTGTCTTTGTATTTATGGTTTCTGTACTTGTGCATGTGTGTGCACATGTGTATGTTTAAGTGCATGATTGTCTCTGTGTGTTTGTGTGTGTCTATGATTTTTGTACTTGTGTGCATGTGTGTTCATATACATGTGTTTGTGTGTGTGTGTGTGTGTGTCTGTTTGTGTGCATTTTGTACATGTATGGATACTGTGGATGTCTGTATTGGTTATAATGCCTGCATGCCCATTTGGAATAATCTTTTATGAGTTCTTTACATTTAGTTTGTAATGCTGTTCAATTGTCTATCCGGTATTAGCCAGTAGAAGTAGCCAGGTCTTGAGAACAAGGCTTGAAAATGCCCTCCCATTCACTATGTGTTTTTATTTCTATTACAGATACCATATGAAAATCAAGTTGAAGGGTGGGACTCATAGTCTGAGGTACTGGGGGGCATCTTCCACAGCACCAAGTAGGTCAGGCTGGCATATTCCAATATTTAGGGGTTCATAGTTATGCACATTCCTTCTGAAGCAACACCCTATAGGTTCATAGGTAAGTACAAGGCAATTGGTCTACAGAACATGAGTTTAACCAATAAACAGTATTCAGAAATTCCCTCCAGCTTCAAAGAGGATAACACAAGTGAGACAAAGAGAGAATTTTAGGCTGCCTATCCAATTATCTGGGTTTACCTGGAAAGTGGCAAAGATGTTACTCTGTTTGACTTGTACTGGAAGATTGTTCCAGGGATGCGGGGAGGGGGGATGTTGAAATTTGCATGACTATAAATCATGCAACCAGAGCAGTTCTGCCCTGCTCTTTGAGCTTTCTATCACCCTAGTCTATAAAGCAGTGCATATCCTACCAAACCATACAAAGACACACACTCTCCTCATGATACATGCACACACACACACACACACACACACACACACACACACACACACACACACACACACACACACACACACACACACACACGCACATACGCACACACACACACACACACGCGCACACCCACACACACAAAACCATAGAAATTGTGCTACCAACAACAGAACTAGTAACTACAATTTCAAACATACTACATGTATACTTTGCATACATTAAAGTGTACTTCTTTTATTAAAAACAAAAAGCTAACCAGCTTTAGCCTAGCAGGATATGCAGGTTGTAAACTACTAAAAAAATTAAATATGCAGCAAAACCTCATTAGTGCATCTTTAGAGTTTTTATCAACATGTTACAAAGTGTAACTGATACTCATTTGTTTTTAAGAATTGTTTCAGTTTTGTTTAACACTTTAATGTTTTGTAATTGTAAAGAGTGTAGTATTATGTTTTATATTAATTAATGTATTTATTTTATTATATTTGTTTCAACCAGAGTTCCTGAAAGGGCAAGTCATATTTTCATTGCAGTCTCCGAGGAAACATAAAAGCTGCAGATAACACCAGAAAATTGAACTAATTAACACTGACAATAATTATATTATGTAATAAACAGGCTGTAAACATGCAGTGCACAAAACTGGTTCTGTAAACAATGGTTGAACAAGTAAGGTAGCACAGCAGGTGATGATACAGAAGTGCATAAAGATTATTGTGGTTAAGAGTTAGTGATGTACAAACAAATCAACATTCATCTGTTGTTTAAATGTTGTACATGTAATGTATGTACATGTGAAATATACATGTACCCAGTTACTGAGTTACATGAATGATATAAGTGTTACGGCACACCACTGTTAAGTTACACCGATGATAAACGTATGATGGCACACCACTGTTAAGTTACAATGATATACCTATTATAAGCGCTCCACTATTAAGTTACAACAGTGATATACATATTACGGCACACCACCATTAAATTACACCAGTGATACATGTATCATGGAACACCACTAAGTTACACCAGTGATATATGTATCATGGCATACCACTGTGAAATTACATGGATGATATATGTATTATGGCATACCACAGGTATGTTACATTGATAATATACATATTATGACACACAACTATTAACTCATTACTTCTGAGTGTGCCTCCAGGTGTTTCTGCAGTTAACTCCTACTGATGCCTCCAGGCATCAAATATTACTTGTTCATATTTGCATTGATAATTCCAAAACCATGCTACATACAAGGCATCAGAATTTTTTCTTCTTGAAGGATACATGATGGCAAATACAATTGTATTGATATTTAACCTCTGTCTAATGCAGCTAATGAGATGTTGAATATTATGTGTTTACTTTTTATTTGTATTGTAATAATTTTCTTGTTTCACTAAATATCTGAACATTCAGGTGACACAGACAGAACTGCATAGCCTAGATGAAAGCTGTTGGCTATATGAAGAAAATCCTGCTGGCAGTATGCATTTTGCTTGAATAGCTATTGAGACATCATAAGCTGTTTATACATATGATAAACGTAATATTCACTGCCTTTGTTTTGGTTTATAAAATCCAGTTTAAAGAATCAAACTGAATGAATGCCAGCAATAAAAAGATTAATTTATCCTGAATAGTTTACCATTTACAATTGTCTGTTAGCACCTACAGTTCCAGAGATATGAATATTTTTTGACCTGTAAGGTGATAACTTCATTTTTTAAAGGCTCAAGCCATACCCACTGGAAGTTAAAGGTACACAATCAAAAGAGCTGTGCTGGAGGGAATGAGTTAAGTCAAACCAATGATATACGTATTATGGCACACCTCTGTTAAGTTACACTGATGATGTACGTATTATGGTGCACCACTATTAAGTTACACTGATGATGTACGTATTATGGTGCACCACTATTAAGTCAAACCAATGATATACGTATTATGGTGCACCACTATTAAGTCAAACCAATGATATATGTATTATGATGCACCACTATTAAGTCAAACCAATGATATACGTATTATGGTGCACCACTATTAAGTCAAACCAATGATATACGTATTATGGTGCACCACTATTAAGTCAAACCAATGGTATACATATTATGGCACACCTCTGTTAAGTTACACTGATGATATATGCATTATGGCACACCACTGTTAAGTTACACTGATGATGTACGTATTATGGTGCACCACTATTAAGTCAAACCAATGGTATACATATTATGGCACACCTCTGTTAAGTTACACTGATGATATACGTATTATGGTGCACCACTATTAAGTCAAACCAATGGTATACGTATTATGGCACACCTCTGTTAAGTTACACTGATGATATATGCATTATGGCACACCACTGTTAAGTTACACTGATGATGTACATATTATGGTGCACCACTATTAAGTCAAACCAATGGTATACATATTATGGCACACCTCTGTTAAGTTACACTGATGATATATGCATTATGGCACACCACTGTTAAGTTACACTGATGATGTACGTATTATGGTGCACCACTATTAAGTCAAACCAATGGTATACATATTATGGCACACCTCTGTTAAGTTACACTGATGATATACGTATTATGGTGCACCACTATTAAGTCAAACCAATGGTATACATATTATGGCACACCTCTGTTAAGTTACACTGATGATATATGTATTATGGCACACCACTGTTAAGTTACACTGATGATGTACGTATTATGGCCCCCTACTATTAAGTCACACTGATAATAGACATATTATGGCATACCACGATTATGTTACATGGATGATATACATATTATGGTGCACCACTATTAAGTTACACAGAAGAAATACATATTATAGCACACCACTAAGTTACACTGATGATATATGTATTATGGCACACTGCTTTTAAGTTACCCCACTGATATGCATATTATGACTTACCACTAATAAGTCACAGTGATGGTATACATATTATGGCACCCCACTATTAAGTTACACTGACAATGTAGGTATAATGGCACACCACTGTTAAGTTACACTGATGATATATGTATTATGGCATACCACTGTTAAGTTATACCACTGATATAAGTATTATAAGCACATCAGTATTAAGTTACACCAATAATGTACTTATTATGGCATACCACTATCATGTTAAACCAATGCTGTACATATTAAAGCACACCACTGTTAAGTTACACCAATATTATACATGTTATGGCGGGTCTCCCTTCAGTAGATTGAACATATTACAGGTTCGAACCTCATATGGCTGAGACCATATGTTTGAACGTGTAAATATTCAATATGACTGAATGGAGATCTCCGTACAGTGTGGAACAGGAAGATTTCCCTTTTCCGCAATGTAGTGCAATCTCGGAGTTGGTATATTTTAGTAAGGGGAGTGTGGGGGGTGCAGGGGGACATAGTCCCCTTGCTACAGCAGTTTAATTTTTTTTTGTTTTGTTTTTTCATTTTTTACTTCAATGTGTGAACTATTACAAGTTTGAACATATGGTCTCAACCATGTTTGGTTCGGACTTGTAATATGTTTAATCTACTAAAGTAGATCCATTATGGCACACCACTATTAAGTTACACCAATTATATATGTGTTATGACACACAACTATTATATTACACTTCTAATATATATATATATATATATATATATATATATATATATATATTATATATATATATATATATATATATATATATATGTATATATATATATATATATCATGACACACCACGATTAAGTTACACCAATAATATATTGTGGCACACTACTGTTAGGTTACCCTGACGATGTACATATAATGACACACCACTGTTAAGTTACACCAATGATATACCTATTATGGCACACCGCTGTTAAGTTACACCAATGATATATGTGTTATGACATACCACTGTTAAGTTAGACAACTGATATATATATGTGTGTGTGTATATGGTTCCCTATCAGAAGCCTGAAACACTATAAGCCTGAAAATCAAAATCCTGAAAACTAAAGCCTGAAAATTCAAAATCCCGAAAACCCAAAATCCTGAAACCACAAAATGGACATACTGACGTCATTGTGGCTTTGCTATTGTTAGCCCTGTGGTGTTAGGTCATGCATTGGGTTCAGGTAAGTGTGCGGTTGGTTTTATGTTAGGGTTAGGGGCGGTTTAAGTGAGTTAGGGTTAGGGCGCAGGTTAGGCATGTATGCAATAGTGACAAATATTGGGGTTAGGGGCGGTTTAAGTGAGTTAGGGCACGGGTCAGGTGAGTGTGCGATAGTGACGGACCTTAGGGTTAGGGTTAGGGTCAGGGTCAGTTGGTAGATATTAGTGTCTTTATAGTGACATATTAGCATTATTTGTGTTTTCAGGATTTTGAGTTTCAGGATTTTGGGCTTTCGGGATTTTGAATTTTCAGGCTTTAGTTTTCAGGATTTTGATTTTCAGGCTTATAGTGTTTCAGGCTTCTGATAGGGAACCGTGTGTATATAAATATACATATATATATATATATATATATATATATATATATATATATATATGTATATTATAAGAACACCAGTGTTAGGTTAGACCAGTGATGTATATATTATGGCATACTGTTAAGTTAGACATACGATATACATATTATGGCACACCACTAAGTTACACCGATGATGAACGTATTATGGCACACAATTATTAAGTTACACAGATGATGCATGTGTTACGGCACACCACTAATAAGTTACACCAATAATATACGTATTATGGCATACCACTATCCAGTTAAAACTCTGAGCTTTTCTCCCTGGGCCTCCACTGAAAATGGGCTTCTAACCAGTCAGACTTTCCTAGTAATCAAATGTCAATAAAGAAAAAAACTGATGATATAATATTATGGCACACCACTGTTAAGTTAAACCAATGATATGATATTATGGCACACCACTGTTAAGTTACACTGATGATATATGTATTATGGCATACCATTATTAGGTTACACAGATGATGTACATATTATAGCACACCACTGTTAAGTCACACTGATGATATATGTATTATGGCACACCACTGTTAAGTTACAGCTATGATATATCTATTATGGCACACCATTATTAATTTACACAGATGATGTACATATTATGGCACACCACTAAGTTACACCGATGATATAGTATTATGGCACACCACTGTTTAGTTACACTGATGATGTACATATTATGGTACACCACTATTAAGTTATACAGATGATGTACATATTATGGCACACCACTGTTAAGTTCCACAGATGATGTACATATTATGGCACACAATACGTTCACTGCTGATGTGCATATTATGGCATACCACTATTAAGTTACAGCAATGATATATGCATTATGACACACCACTGTTAAGTTACACAGATGTTGTAAGTATTATGACACACCATTTTTAAGTTACACAGATGATGTACATATTATGGCACCCCACTATTAAGTTACACTGATGATGTCTCTATTATGGCACACCATTATTAAGTTACACAGATGGTGTATGTATTATGGCACACCACTGTTAACTTACACCAATGATATAATATTATTGCACACCACTGTTAAGTTACACTGATATAATATTATGGCACACCACTATTAAGTTACACAGATGATGTATATATTATAGCACACCACTGTTAAGTTGCATAGATGATTATGACACACCACTTTTAACTTACACCGATGATATAATATTATGGCACACCACTGTTAAGTTACACTGATGATGTATATATTATGGCACACCACTGTTAAGTTGCACCGATAAAGTATGTATTATGGCACACCATTATTAAATTACACAGATGATGTACGTATTATGGCACACCACTGTTAAGTTACACCGATGTTATAATATTACGGCACACCACTAAGTTACACTGATGATCTACATATTATGGTACACCACTGTTAAGTTACACTGATGATATAATATTATGGCACACCACTGTTAAGTTACACTGATGATGTACATGTTATGGCACACACTGTTAAGTTACACTGATGATAATATATATTATGGCACACTACTGCTAAGTTGCAGTGATCTACATATTATGGCACACAATAAGTTACACGGATGATGTATGTATTATTGGCACACCGTTGTTAAGTTACACCGATGATATATGTATTATGGCACACCACTGTTAAGTTACACCAGTATTATATATATTATGGCACACCACTCTTACACTGATGATGTACATATTATGGCACACCATTATTAAGTTACACAGATGATGTACATATTATGGCACACCACTGTTAAGTTACACCAATGATATATGTATTATGGCACACCACTGTTAAGTTACATGGATGGTATATGTATTATGGCACACCACTGTTAAGTTACAGGGATGATGTACGTATTGTGGCACACCATTATTAAGTTACACAGATGATGTTCGTATTATGGCACACCACTGTTATGTTACACTGATGATATATGTATTATGGCACACCACTGTTAAGTTACATGGATGATATAATATTGTGGCACATCACTGTTAAGTTACACAGATGATGTACGTATTATGGCACAGCATTGTTAAGTTACACAGGTGATGTACGTATTATGGCACACCTCTGTGTTACACTAATGATATATGTATTATGGCATACCACTGTTAAGTTACACCGATGATATATGTATTATGGCACACCACTCATATGTTACACCAATGATATAATATTATGGCACACCACTGTTAAGTTACACTGATGATATATGTATTATGGCACACCACTGTTAAGTTACAGAGATGATATATGTATTATGGTGCAAGTTACACAGATGATGTATGTATTATGACACACCACTAAGTTACACCAATAATATAACATTATGGCACCCCATTGTTAAGTTACACTGATGCTGTACATATTATGGCACACCACTATTAAGTTATACAGATGATGTACGTATTATGGCACACCACTGTTAAGTTGCATAGATGATGTACATATTATGGCATACCACTGTTAAGTTACACCCATGATGAATGTATTATGGCACATCACTGTTAAGTTACACCGATGATATATTTATTATGCCACACCACTGTTAAGTTACACCAATGATATATGTATTGTTATGGCACACCAGTGTTAAGTTACACTGATGATGTACATATTACGGCATACCACTGTTAAGTTACACTCACGATGTACATATTATGGCACACCACTGTTAAGTTACACCGATGATATATTTATTATGCTACTCCACTGTTAAGTTACACCAATGATACATGTATTATGGCACATCACTGTTAGGTTACACTGATGATATAATATTATGGTACATCACTGTTAAGTTACACATATGATGTACATATTATAGCACACCAGTGTTAAGTTACACTGATGATATATGTATTATGGCACACAACTGTTAAGTTACACTGATGATATAATATGGTACCTCAATGTTAAGTTACACTGATGATCTACATATTATGGCATACCACTGTTAAGTTACACCAATGATATAAAAATATTGCACACCACTAAGTTACACTGATGATGTACATATTATGGCACACACTGTTAAGTTACACTGATGATATGTATATTATGGCACACTACTGCTAAGTTACAGTGATCTACATATTATGGCACACACTAAGTTACAAGGATGATGTAAGTATTATGGCACACCGCTGTTAAGTTACACCGATGATGTATGTATTATGGCACACCAGTGTTAAGTTACACTGATGATGTACATATTATGGCACACCACTGCTAAGTTACACTCATGATGTACGTATTATGGCACACCGCTGTTAAATTACACCGTTGATATATTTATTATGCCACACCACTAAGTTACATGGATGATATATGTATTATGGCACACCACTGTTAAGTTACACTGATGATATAATATTATGGCAAACCACTATTAAGTTATACAGATGATGTATGTATTATGGCACACCACTGTTAAGTTGCACAGATAATGTACATATTATGGCACACCACTAAGTTACACTCATGATGTACGTATTATGGGACACCACTGTTAAGTTACACCAATGATATATTTATTATGCCACACCACTGTTAAGTTACACCGATGATATATGTATTATGGCACACCACTGTTAAGTTACATTGATGATATAATATTATGGTACACCACTGTTAAGTTACACAGATGATGTGCATATTATGGCACACCAGTGTTAAGTTACACAGATGATATATATATTATGGCACACCACTAAGTTACACCAATGATGTATGTATTATGGCACACCACTGTTAAGTTACACCGATGATATATGTGTTATGGCACACCACTAGGTTACACAGATGATGTACATATTATGGCACACCACTGTTAAGTTACATGCATGATATATGTATTATGGCACACCACTGTTAAATTACATGGATGATATATGTATTATAGCACACCACTGTTAAGTTACAGCAATGATATATGTATTATGGCACACCACTAAGTTACATAGATGATGTACGTATTATGGCACACCACTGTAAAGTTGCACCGATGATATATGTATTATGGCACACCACTGTTAAGTTACAGTGATGATATATGTATTATGACACACCACTAAGTCACAACAATGATATATGCATTATGGCACACCACTGTTAAGTTACAGAGATAATATATGTATTATTATGATGATCGTCATGATGATAGCTTTCACCTCCCCACAAACATACAAGAAGCAGAGTTCAAGCAGCTGTTTATTGCAGATATTATAGACTCTAGCAGTCTGAGCAGCACACCTCACAAACAGATCATTTACTTTTCTGGTACAGTGTGTAGTCCAGAACAAGGTTCTGCAACCTCTTCAGTACCAGAGACCCAAACAGTAAACAAGTCAACCCTGTACTGTATCTAGAGAAGGGTGAAGGAGGTAGCTGACCTGGGTGCAGTCTGTCGGGGGTACTGATAGGATACAAGTTTAGCAACAGTATTCATTTAAGCTGCCACAGATGATATAATAGCTGGTTAAATTGATGCATTTAGTTGCTGGAGTCTGGGTGTATGTTTATAATTGTAGATTCAGAAGGCTTTTATTTTGGTCCTCAGTGTCAGGGCACCTTTTATTTATTTCTTTTTCCTTTGTACATGTTGGGGGGGGGGTGCTGTGATGTCCCCACTTTGGGCCAGTCATCAAGGACCCTGAATCCTCACCAGTGAAACTGGAGAGGGACAGTCACTTGGAATACAAATCGATGGATTCAGTATTTCCAGATGCAGACCTCTCTGTATCAAGCACAATTTCCCTTAGGACCACTCAGAGAATACACTCAGTCTGGGGTCTGGGTTTCTCTATCTGACTCTCTCCAGGTCCCCAGTAGGACTTCCCACTGGTAGAGCTGTAGGGTTAGGGCCTCAGTCAAGTGTCCAAGCCAAGTCCTCCAGCACCCTCTCTGTGAAACCAGTGCTTTGTGTCCCTGCTCCAAGTAGCTGAAACACACACATTTTGAGATTTGATTTGCACACACACATACACACACACACACACACACACACACACACACACACACACACACACACACACACACACACGCACACACACACACTTGGGAAAGGCTGGTACAGGTTTACTAGCTATGCCCCCTTCTGCCCAGACTATAAGGCAAGGGTACCCAATTTTACTGAGTGAAATTAATATTTAGTCTCATCTAATATTAAAACATTATTTCTGTTCAGAATGACATCACATGCATGTGGCCATCTGACTTCTGGTTCCCACACTTTTACCAACACTAGAAGTTGCTAGGATTTCAGCACCTACATGTCAATAATACACACACAAGAGCATTGCTCAGATGTGATACAGCTGCTGGAAGTCATAAAACCATAAAACCATTCCACTCTTTCTACAGGAGCTACAATCTGTTCTCTAGCACAGACATTGTGTCTTTGGCTCCATTCAAAACTGTGCGATAACATCTTTATGGCTTAACCCATAAAGTAATTTAATTTCAGATATATTTTAAAGTTTGAGATAACCTCTGCTCTTCTAGTCCTCTGTTAAAGCATATACATTTAATTTTGTTACAATAGTATATGTACATTTATTTTCCTTCAAGCAGGGCACACTGTTGATACATTTTAACACAAGCAAACCTCACAAATACATTTTCAGCACAAGCATCTGTACAAATCAGTTTGATATACAAATGACATATAATTATTTACAAAATTCCAGCTAGCTTTGCTGGCATATATTACACATCCATTGCCCAACTTCTCTTGGCATGGCTGGTAGTACTTCCTATTGTCACAGGCACCATGTTGGAGATTGCCCATGGTGGGACCTGACTTAGCTACATCTCTGACCCCTACAGCAGTCATGCAGCTTGTTTGTGATGAGCTGCAACAGACTGCATACCTGAACTACTGATTACTGGAACTAATCACTTCAGTGATTCCACCTGCACCAAGGAAGTGACCACACATGTGATTCTACCAGCACCAAGGAAGTGACCACTTAAGTGATTCCACCAGCACCAAGGAAGTGACCACTTAAGTGATTCCACCATCAGCAAAGACGTGACCACTTATGTGATTCCACCAGCACCAAGGAAGTGACCATTTAAGTGATTCTACCAGCACCAAGAAAGTGACCACTTAAGTGATTCCATCAACACCAAGGAAGTGACCACTTTAGTGATTCCACCAGCGCCAACAAAGTGACTTTTCCCTACCATTTTATGGTGCTGTAGACACTTGCGTTGTCTGCTAGTGGTATTTTTGTTTTTGTTTGGGACTGCTTTTGCAGTTTTCACTTGTGAAAGGAGACTTGGTGTTTTTAATGTATATTTGCTGTCAGTTAAAACTCTCAGTTTTTTTTAGCTGTTGTCTGTTGTAATTTTTGTTGTTTTGCTTGGCTTTCTGCTTGGTTGTCCTGAACTGCAGTCATACCTCTTTACCTTCTAGCATTAAAAGTCATAGCAGAGAGTCAGAAAGGGGAGCACTTTCTTATATACCAGACCCTATTATTGTTAGGTATAGTGAATCTTTGTACCTGCTTAGTTTATGTATTTAATAAAGTGTGTAGCCATAAACGGGCCTGACTTTATGAGGAACCTTATAAATCTAGGAGGAGCAAGGCTACATTTTAGGACCAAAGTCATAGAGCCATGCCTAATCCATAGCCTTTGAGTGGCATGGCTGCACTACGCAGCACAAAATGCACAAAAATGCAAACCATTGCTGCATGACAGTCACTGCGTACCTGCTCTCTTTATCTTACTCCAGGAGACCACAGTCCAGCACCATTAAATGTCTGCACAACATGCAGGGGCTAACAGGTACCTGCAAATAAATGAGGGACTTGTACATGTAGTTAATTTTTGTAAGAGTGCACTCCTCATTTATTGGACCAACTGCTTCTTGTGGCACAAGTGTTGGTCCTTTTTTTTTTTTTACTTTTGAATTATTATACATATGAAGTCCTGTGTGGTGGTGGTGCTGCGGTAGCGTTGTCGCCTCACAGTAAGACACTGTCCGGTTCGATTCTCAGCTAGAGCGTCTTATGCGTGGAGACATGCATGAATGGGTGTACCTTCGTTGAAGGTTGTGTGTCAGGGCTGGTAACTCAGCACGTAAAAATCAACTACCAATCATTAGCGGACCGGAGTTCCGCTGTGGCGACCCCTAACCAGGAAAAGCCGAAAGACACAAACAAGCATACATATGAAGTCCTGTATCACCTTCATATCTCTGTTTGAATTTATGTCCCCTGCAATGTTTTGTGAGACCAATACCTGTACTGGATTGTGGATTAGGTCTGAATTGCTGTACTGGTCTTACAAGCCTTACAGCACCTGTGCCACTATCCTGTGCTGTTACTCTGTCTTGGTAAACTGTATTGCTTTTACATTATTTTACTGTGCTTTCTAGTAATGTGTGGTACTATGTCTATATCTTGGGTCATTTTTGCCTAATTATATCAATTGTACATTGTTATACTGTGCTTACCAGTGTCATGACACCCTTGCCTCTATCCTTTGGTGATAATCTGTATTGTTACTCTGCACTGGTAGTCTGTATTGTTACTCTGCACTGGTACTCTATATTGGTACTCTCTGTTGGTACTTTGAATCACATATAAGTGTTGCACTATGCTCACCAGTCTCACAGCACCCTTGCCTCTGTCCTATGCTGATAATCTGTATTGTTACTCTGCATCTGTACTGTATTGGTACTGTCTGTCAGTACTTTTTATACCATGTAAATTGTTACACTCTACTTACAAGTGTTATGGCACCCTTCCCTGTGTCCTTTGCTGGTAATCTGTATTGTTACTCTGCACTGGTACTCTGCATTTGTACTCTCTGCTGGTACTTTGTACAACTTCTAAATTGTTACACTGTGCTCAACATTCTCATGGCACCCTTGCTTGTGTCCTTTGCTGGTAAACTGTACTGTTACTCTGCACTGCTACTCTGCACTGGTACTCTCTGTTGGTACTTTGTATAACTTGTAAATTATTACACTGTGATCACTAGTAACATGACACCCTTGCCTATGTCCTGTGCTGGTAATCTGTATTGGTACTCTGCACTGGAACTCTGTATTGGTACTCTCTGTTGGTACTTTTTATAACATGCAATTACAGGTCTTATGGGACCCTTGCCTGTGTCCTTTGCTAGTAATCTGTACTGTTACTCTGCACTGGTACTCTGCATCGGTACTCTTTGTTGGTACTTTGTATAACTTGTAAGTTGTTGCACTAGTCTCAAGACACCCTTGCTTATGTCCTGTGCTGGTAATCTGTATTGGTACTCTGCACTGCTACTCTGTATTGGTACTCTCTGTTGGTAATTTTTATAACATGTGCTTACAGGTCTTATGGCACCTTGCCTGTGTACATTTTTGTTGGTAATCTGTATTTTTACTCTGCACTGGTACTCTGCATTGGTACTCTTTGTTGGTACTTTGTATAACTTCTAAATTGTTACACTGTGCTCACTAGTCTCATGACACCCTTGCCTCTGTCCTGTGCTTGTAATCTGTATTGGTACTCTGCACTGGTAGTCTGTATTGGTACTCTCTGTTGGTACATTGTATCACTAGTAAATTGCTACACTGCACTCAGCACTCTCATAGCACCCTTTCCTCTGTTTTGTGCTGATACTCTGTAGTGTTACTCTGCATTAGTATTCTGTATACAAATTGTTGCACTGTACTCACGACTCTCATGGCACCCTTGCCTTCATCCTGTGATGGTACTCTGCATTGGTACTCTCTGTTGACACTTTGTATCATTTGTAAATTGATACACTGTGCTTGCTAGTCTCATGGCACCATTACCTCTATTCTATGCTGAACTCTGTACTGTTACTCTGCATTGGTACTCTGTATTGGTACTCTCTGTTGATACTTTGTATCACTTGTAAATTGCTATACTGTGCTCACCAGTCTCATGGCACTCTTTGCATTGTCCTGTGTTGTCTTTGCCTATTCTGCTACTTGGTATTGCTTTTCAATTGTTGTTGTTCGTTTTCTGTATATTCACAAAATACCCAACTACTGTTACTGTACCTCAGTTTGCATAGTACCCCAAACAATTATTAAATCCTCCCTTATCAGATCAATTTCCTCAGTTGGTGTAGTACCCTAAACGCATTGCTACTGAACTTCTCTGATACCGTGAGACCACAGTCCACCCATAACTTGTCTGTCACCAGCTTAGTAACATTGGGTGCCTTGAGGAAGTGTGGTGACTGCTTTGTGCTCACTGACAACCATGTCTCCTAGCCAACAATAAGTCTTCTTGTGACAGGTATAGATGTTAACTTAAACTGGAGGCAAATCTCTCATGTCATCTGGTTATCAGAGAACACTATACCCCCTCAACTCCACAACACAATACTAACACTAAGCACACATATGCTGAGGTACTAACCAAATTCTTTCCTAAGCCTCATAGGCCTTTCTACAAATGTACCACATCACTAAAACCTGAGTAACACCTCCATCTGCCACTGTAAACAAGGATCGTATAAGCTGTATGCCGTAACCCTTCAGCTGGGCTGGGCATAGTGCCACAAGTAATAGAATTCTAGTTATAGATGACACCGTAGTCAGACATACTGACTCGACACTGACCAGGACATTGATCACATTGTAGTGAATGACCCTACATGTTACACCCTGAAAGATGTGAAGAGGGGTGTCGTTGAGCTCTAAATTAATGTTTCTGAGGCTGGAAAGAAACAAGTGTTAAGCGGTATCTTTTTGTTGGTCCTCCTTGGAACATCACTCAGCTGGTTAGGCACCTTCACACCAGGTCTATCAGTTCATCTCCGTACCCTACTCAGACTTACTCCATTATTGTTGGGGCTGATCAGGGATCCTAAGGGTATCCTGGTTGCTCAGCCATCACTTCTTCTATCCTGAGGGAGTCATTATATGCCCTACCTACTTCCTGAACCAACTCCCATGCTCATTTATCATGCCTGAGGGCACCTTCCCTCTTTGGATCATGCCTCCCCTAAAGGAGAGTTATGGACAAATGACCTTCCACCTGGGACAGGTGCACCTATCCCTCCTTACTGCTCTGCCAATCACCTTAGCTGCTACTCAAACCCAAGCAGACTGGGCCATTGTCAGGGCTTTATCCCTCTGTGCTATAGATGTGGCATCTTGAGCAGTATTTTGTCATCACGACAAATGATGCTACAAAGCAAGCAAAAGAATAATTGATGGCAACAATTTTCTCAGTATCTGATTTCATTCAATTTGGGATATAACATGTACCAGTTTAAGGAATGGTTGACAGTCCTCTGCTTTTCCAAAGATGGCTTTCATCTTCACCCTCAGGGTTTTTTCATATTGACTAAGGCATTCTCACCACACAGTGCCTTTTTTAGGCAGAGTCAGTTTTCTACAGCTGCGGACTTAACATATTCTAGTCAGACCAGTCTCAGTAAGGCACTGCTCACTGCTAGAAGTTTAAACAAGAAAATGCCAACCTTCAAGGCCTTCCTGACCTTTGACCACATACATATTTGTTTAGTTACAAAAACTTGGTTACAGCTTAGTGACACCTAGAAGAATTCAGATTTGGTAGTCAGTCTACTACATTTCTTTGGGAGGTGGGAGGAAACCAGGGTACCCAGAGTAAACCCACATGAACACAGGGGGGCAGGTGGACTCTGCACAGACAGTATTTCAGTTGAAAATCAAACTGGAAGACAACTTACTGCAAGGTAACAGTGTCACTGTGCCACCAATTAATTTCACATTTCAGATCAGGCTTTTATGGTGGAACTACAGTATCAGCAAATTTTGCAATAAAAATGAAAAAAAAAACTAATGGCCTTGAGAAATAAACTCAAACCACACCATGTCAGAAGTGACCTCAAAAAAAGAAGGTAAACAAAGAATTTAGGATCAGTATCAAAACCAGCAAAGTCAAGAGTGAATTAAATATTGCCTCTTCACTGGAGGATAACCACAAAGCTTAAATATTGCCTCTTCACTGGAGGATAACCACAAAGCTTTTTTGACTATGTCAGGAATCTTCAAACTGCAGTGTCAATGGTGTAACAGGTAACACACTTGACTTTAGTGCACAAGGCTGTGGTTTCTATTCCCTTACCAGGTAAATCAGTTGCTAACACTGCAGTGCAGCACATGCTCTGTGCTGAAAAACTAATGCAAGTTGTGGGTTTTCTGGTGGTAACTAGAACACATCTGTTATGTGAAAGATCTCATGGCACCTATTGAAAAACAGTAGGGGATTTTTTTTTGATGCTCAGGCCAAATTTCCCATTGTAGTATAAATAACACCTTGAGTCTCTCCTGAAAAGAGGCTACTAGCCTAGTGAGACTAACCCAATCAAAAGAATAGTTTAAAATAAATAAATGTGGCATCCAGGCTGCAAATTGTGAATCTTTGACTGAGAGTGAAAGAAGTTACCCAACCAAAAATAGTACTTGAGCAACTGTTTATTGTGCAGGTATTCTGGGTTTTTGCAATCTCAGTGGTGTGCCACAAAATGAAATTCTTTCTACCTCTGATGCACTGTTATGCTCTATAGTAAAACAAAGTGAGGTAATATAAAAAAGGTTAGTGCCTTCAACAGTCATTATTATTGCAAGTTGGTGTTTGTAGATGTGTCCTAGTGGAACATAACAGATTGCATATGCATCTGGAATGATCTTTATGTTGAATATTTCTTTTAGAAGCATAACTAGCCTCATTATGTTCCACCTGAAGAGAATTAGAAACACCAGTGTGCAGCACCATGTAGTAGAGCTATCCCTTTCTGAACAACCCCCATAGGTTCTCCCCAAAGACCATTGCTCGAGTGATTGTGTCACACACATATTTCTGCTCTTTCCATCTGTTGCACTTGTATAGTGAACACAATTAGTTTCTTTTTTTGCTCAAATGATTTTTATTTTGATGAAATAACACAATAATTTAATAAACCACAACAAACAGAAAAATCATAAATGGAATACCAATAAAAACAAAAAGTACGGTCCAGGCAGCAACAGGAAATGGCTGGTAAACAGTTATTTTATTAAAAAATCACCATAAGCACTTTCACCCTGACTCAAATGCAGGGCTTTTTCAAGTACAAAAAGAAACATAGTACCCATGTACATAAAAGAGTACCAAGACTTTTTAAAGCTGGACTGTACAATAATTTAATACATTCATAACATTCAATAACTATTTACAGTATTTACATTCAGCCTGACAAAAAGGATTCAGATAAAATCATTTGTAATTAAATAATAAGTTAATATATAAACTATGATAGTTAGGAAGAGTTTGGTTCCATCTGTATGGTATCAATCAAATTAAAAACTTTCCTCCATGGACTATTAACCAGTGGCTTAGGAAAAGTTCTTAACTCTTTAGTTCTTTTCTCCATTAGTATGCATTTCTTCAGTGATGATAGGAATTCCTCCATTGTGGGTGCTACATTAGAGTTCCATCTTCTAGTTATACATTTTCTGGCTATTGCTAACATTGTCCACAACAAATACAGATCATCTTTCTTCATATTATTACTACTAACAACGTTCAATAAAATTAAAGACTTTGTCAAAACAAATATATCAGTATAGATAGCTTGGAGAAATTTGTTAATCTCATTACAATATGGTTTAATATTAGTACAGTCATAAAAATATGAGACCAGTCAGCATTAGTGGACAGATGACATCTCCAACAAAACTTGTTGTTTGATGGGTTCATTTTTGAGAGTTTCTCAGGTGTCAAAAAGGATCTGTGTAGAAATTTCCAATGAAAAATCCTCCAGAATTGTGAATAAGAAGTTAGTTTAACTGAAAATAAAATGTTTGTTTTATCTTCCATTGATAATGACACTTGAAACCCTTTAGTTAGGTATTGCCAGTAAGAATCTTTAGGAGCTGTCTTATAGACAATTAAAGCATTATATGGATATGATACTTCATTCTTAACATTGATATTATTATATAAAATTCCAAAAATTCAGTTTATAATTTTTGGTATGGTTTTGAAGGATGAGTTATGTATTGTTCTACACAGATCCTTAGTGTATGCTGTGACACTCTGAAGAACCAACCAGTCATTAGGGCATAGGCCATAGGTTGACAATATACTTTGTTCAAAGCTTGTTGGTTTTCAATACATTGCAACCAACAAAATAGGTTATTATTTTCCCATAAACCAAAAATCTCTATGTGTTTTATCAAGAAAATCCCTTATAATAGTAAATGGTATTAAAAATCTATGCCACAGTTTTATATCTAAATTTGTGTTAATGAATTTTCTAAACACATCAAAAATATTGTTTATTAGTGCTAGTTTAGTTAATTTTGTTGTACTATACTGTAAATTTAAACTTAAATAGTACCATATCTTATCTTTGTCAGTTACCAAAGCATTTTTTGATAAATACTTTTCATTCATTAGTATAATGGAGTGTAACTGTTTCCAATTGGAAGAGTATCTAGGATTTATCCAATTCATCACTATTTTAATTATAGATGCCTTTATATAAGTTTCAATCTCTGGGAATTTTAACCCCCCTTGTTCCCATTTTCTGATATGATGAGAATATGCCACTCTATTTCTTTTGGGGTACCATAGGAATTTCATCAGAGTTGAAATGATTTCTTTATGGATTTTCTTTCTTGTTGGAAGTATAAGCGCTTGTGCTATATATAATATTTTAGGTAACAAAACCATTGTTATCAGTTGTAACCTATCGTCAAATGTTATAAACAAATTATTCCATTTGCTTATTAATGTCTTGATTAAGTCTATGGCTTTAGCATAGTTAAGTTGTAAGGTTTCCTCTATATTCCTACCTAGGACTATTCCCAAATAGTCTAAAGTTGAAACTTGGTTTCCAATAATATGATTAACTGGAACCTGTATGTCCTTTTTTATTTAATAATAAATATTTTGATTTAGATTTGTTGAAGGAGTCCTGAGATTTTTTGAAAATTTGTTGTTGCTATATCCACTTCACCTAACACTTCCATAGAGTTGGGTAAGGTAAGTAAGACATCATCAGCAAACATCATTATTTTATATATATATTGGTGATATATATTTATACATCTTATCTTTGGATTATTACATATTACATATTAAGCTGGAAAGTATTTCTATGGCCAGAGCAAATAGTATAGGGGACATGGGACATCCTTTTCTAGTACCTCTAGTGATTTGGATTGCTTTGGAAGTAAAGGGACCTAATTTGACATATGATTGATTATTTTCATAAATTTTCTTTATCATTGTTATAAAAAGGGGGGAATCAAATAACTGTAAGACTTTAAATAAATAACCCCAATTTAAGGAGTCAAAGGCCTTTTGAATATCTAGACCTGTTATCAGTGCTTCATGGTTTCCTCTATTGAGGTAATCTATTGGTGTTAATACTCTTTTAATATTATCCTGTGTATGCCTGTTATGTATGAAACCAGTTTGGTCTTTATTAATTATTTTAGATATGGGTATTTTCAATCTATTGACCATAATTAACATACATAGTTTATAATCATTATTCAACAAAGAGATTGGTCGATATGAGTTGCAAAGATTAAGGTCCTTATTCTCTTTTAATATAGGGGAAATTAGAGAATATTTCCAAGAAGGGGGAATATTTGCTAATGTTTGAACTTCAATAAAGGTATGTATGTAGGAGAGAGATTATAGAAGAAGGGAACAATCTATACATTTCGATAATTAAGCCATCTATTCCAGGTGCTTTATTAAACTTACTTCCTTTAATCCCATCTATAATTTCCTTTTGAGAAATAGTTTTTTGTAGATCTAACTTAAGTTCCTTGGGAATTCTTGTTATGTTGGGAACTATATTCTCCAACTTTTCACATTCATTTGTACTTATTTTATCTTTATGATGCTCTGCATAATGATAATTAAAAGCCTCCAGAATGTCTCCTATGTCCAAGACTTTTTTCTTTTTCCCTTCATGAAAGATACTATCAGTATTATTAATTTTTGATTGTATTTTAACTTTCATAGATAGGTTATGAAGATGCTTAGGAGAGGTAGCATAAAATTTAATTTCAGTTTTTCCATAGCTGAATTAGTTTTATGGGATAATATTTCATTGTGTTTCTTATTTGCTTCTTCTATTTTCTTATTATTATCTGTAACAATTAAGTTCTTATTAGATTTAAGAAATAATATTTGCTTTTGGAATTGCTGTAACTCTGAGTCCCATTCTTTAATTTTATTTTTATACCAGCTAATGGTTTTACCATATAGATAGGCCTTAAGAGAATCCCAAACCATAATTGTGTTTGCTTCAGGTTTATAATTAATCTCTAAGAAAAGCTGATGTTCAGACGTTATCCAATATTTAAAGTCTTTAATTTTTTGTGATATATGAAGGAATCCTTGAAGTAATAACTAACTGATTGAATTCCAAGTACATTGTTTAACAACAGGGAATTATCTGAAAAGGGACAAGGTTATATTGAAAAATTCAAAATTGTAGAATAAAGATATTGTGAGATATAAATTTTATCTATTCTAGTTTGGGTACCATGTCTATAGTCTTGGTGTGAGAATAGTAAAGTATTTGGTCCCAAAGCATTAAAGGCATCTTTTAATTTAAACATTTCTGTCCATTTTTTAACTGTTTAGCTGAGGATGATAGTCTAGGAGATTTCCTATTGGCAGCTTCTGTAATATCTGTGATACAATTGAAATCACCTCCTAGTATAATATTACCTTTAGAAGTAGTTGTAATAAAGTCTAAGTGTTTCTTAGCTAGTCCAACCTCCATTCCTGGGAGCCAGTATAAATTAACCAGTGTCCAAATTCTATTATTAAACTTAAGTATAACTAAGGCCATAAGCCCATAATTATCTACATGTTTGTAAATAATTTTGGATTTAAGAAAGTCTTTTTCCATAGAATTGTTACTCCTCTGGTCTTATTTTTATAAGAAGATTGAGCAAGTATTGTGTATTCCTTAGGGTCCCACATAAATGTGTCATTTATTTTAAAGTGTGTCTCTTGGAGAAAAACTACTTGAGTCTTGTTTAGTTTAAGATACCTTAGTAGGTTAGCTCTATTATATGGGTTGTTTAAGCCATTAGTATTTAAGGATATCAAAGTTAAATCCATATCAGCATTCTTTAAAGATAAAAAATAATGAAGGAACTTGTATTAATAGAATCCTGTATACATAATAGTCTTCCTGAATAGACAACAGAATATCAGTTGTTGTATTTCTATTTATCTCAATCCAAATAACTTTTCTCATGAAAGATAAAAGTAAAACAATTCTGTCAGGCATTTCAAAACTAGAAAAACAGTTAAATAACAAAAATTAACATATTTTACTCTGATATAAACTTTAATGCACCCTATACATGGAATGAGATACATTCCTAGTCTAGCAAACAAAACTAAATCTGCTAGACTACCTATCCCAACCATCAACATTTGTTGGTTTGAGCCCATGAAAACAAAGTAAAGAATATATTATCAATTAAGATAAAAATAGTAGTGATAAACAACTAATCAGATATTGATTCCAGTTAGGTTTTAGGGATAAGTTACATACACTATTATTAGAAACATTAAACATTTATACAGTAATTATTCACTAAGGAAGCAGGGGACATATTAGGATATATATAATTTGAAGTTAGTGCTTAATATACTAAGGAAACATTAGCTGTATTAACAATCTAAATGATTACCCAAAATACCTAAGCATGTCATCTGTGCTAGTTATAACAAAAACTTCAAAATGGCAGAACAAATCAAATAATCATTTAGCATTTGTATTTACTTGCCCTCTGAATAAATCTTATCATGACAGACTCCCACTAAATAAAAACTTCACGAGAATTGGGTGTTTGCACATAGTGAGTGTGTGTCATTCCCAAAAGATGTTAACATAGATTCTTAGAAATATTCCATAAGACATATGTGTCCTTAATTAACTCCTAAACATTTGGAATAGCAGATGTTTAAATGACTGACTAAAATTAATAATAATGAACTGGCATCAGTTAATATGACAAAATTAGTAAAACCCATTATTTATATAAAACTTACTATGGATAACAGGTCTTAAAGGTGAATGACTCAAAGACATAGCAATAGGGTAATACTGAAACTCATAACTTGTTTGTTGTGTTATCACAGGTCATAGATATTACTGAGCTCTTTCCCTGTCATAAAGTGCTAATATACTAAAAAACACGACTTTATAATAACTGAAAACATGACATCTGAAACATAAATAATATCTAAGATACAATAAGAAATCAACATATTAAATGCAAAGTAATTATAGTTTAATCAAAATTATTCACACATATATTTGCTAGGATTTAGTATGGTGTTTGAGTATCCTTACAGTTATTACCATTAGTCATAAGCATTTCCTGTAAATGTATAAGCCTATACTAAACACTTGCTAATTGCATAGGAAAGTTATTTATAAAGATCTAATTATAAAAAACTCCAGTATATTCACTAGAAATAGTGGCTATAATTAACTGTTTACAAGAAAAAAAACATTTCTGTAAATATTTGATCACAAAATATAGTCACTATTATAAAAGGGAACCATGAATATGTTTGCAGACAGTGTAGCTCATAATTCTTGTAAAAGAAGCCTACTATGCTATATTAACCAATCAGAGACTTGACATTCACATTTAGGCTTGTATATATACATTAGATGTGATGTAATCTGATCTGCATGCATAGAATGCATGATGTCATGAGCTACAGAATGCATGATGTCATGAGCTAAGTAAGAAAGCTTCACTTCTTAAATTTCAAACTGACATTTTCCTGCCCTGCATGCTACATAGATAGTACAGTTTCCTGACCTCACTTTAACTGTACCACAAAGTCTGCTTATTTACAGTAACAAATGCAAAGTTTTACTGTCAGATACTTCCAAACAGTAAAATAACATTCAACACACAAGAAATCACCTCCAGAGAAACATAACTTGTAACTATTTAAAAACCTTGTGCCATTAAACATGCAAGCATATAACTGTCAGAGAGACCCAGTTTCTGTCAAAAGCTGGCAAACAGCTTTTTGTTTACACAGGTACCAATATTTATTCTGAAACAATCAGAAGTTCTAAACATTAAAAAATCTAGTTAATAAATACTAAATCATAAATATGCCCTGTTATCCCATGTATCCAAAACAGTTTTGATAAATTAATCTAAACAGTGACTATGCCTGTGTAATAACTCAGAAGAGCATTTAGCAGGGCAAAGGGCTACATATTATTTGAAATAAAGCATGTTATCTTAATGTCATAAAAGCAAAGATACTTACTGTTTAATTATATCACTCAATAAACCAGTAATATTATACTAATATACTAAAAAGCATAAGTCGGAGGTTGGCATAATGGTTAAGGTGTTTGCCTTATAAACCAAAGGTGCAGGGTTTGATTCTTAAATGGGGTAATTGGTTAGGCTTAAAATAGTCCACAAAGACAGTTAGCCTAGTACTAACCTATGAACAGTTATTTAATTTGTATACGAACAAAAGGTATAGAAATGAAAAAAGCAAAAAGAAAAAGAAAAGCAATAAGAAAAATATTGTCATGACATACCTTACATGAAAATTTAGCAAGTATAAAACAAATTAAAGTCCAGTCGCAGTAGATGCTTTGCGAGATTTATTGGGAACAGCAATCTTTGACTCAGTTTTTTGTTTTTTCTTTTTAACATCAGTCCAAGAAGATTTATCAGTAACTCTCTTCAGAGATGCAGATGCCCATTCCATATCTTCAGCTAAGGAAATAATGCGATTGTTTTTAATAAAGGCAGTGGCTTCCTCTAGGGCATTAAATGATCTCATTTCATTTTGATATAGAATTTTTATTCTGGCAGGAATGACAAGCTGAGTTTTGATGTTATTCTGCTTTTAACAGTTTTATTAATGGCCAAGCTTTTTTCCCCTGTTCCAAAACCCTGGTAGAAGTCATTATCAAAGCTAACTGGGTTTTGATTAACCTTTAATGGACTTTTCCTCCAGGCAGATTTTAGGACCAACTCCTTGTCCCAATAAGATAGAAACGTTATGAGCATTGATCTGGGAGGAGTAGAGGAGGATGTTGATACTGGCTTTTCTAAAGCTCTATGAGCCCTTTCAATACCAAAGGACAGACCCTCTTTTAAATCTAAAAACTATTGAATCCAGGTATTCAGGAAAGAAATATATTCTCCTTCAGCTCTCTCAGGGATGCCAAAAATCCTTATTTTTGACCTTCTCTCCCTGTTTTCCAGGTCATCCACTTTATTGAGAAGCCAATTGTGTAGTTTGATGAAATCTTTCTGGCTTTCTTCATCCTTCAGTCTTCCATCAAGATCATTCAGGGATGCTTCTAAGTGTGTTATTCTGGATTGATGCTGCTGTATAAGTTCCTTGAGAGAATCTGTTTGTTTCTGACAATTTTCCTTGAGGTTTTGTAAATTCTCCTTAAAATCATTCATTTTTAGTGAGAGTTCTTGTAGAGCAGATGTCACAAGCTGCATTTCTTTTTTTAAAGCCATGTCAGAATGAGAAGTCTTCAAAGTGCTCATCTCCACAAATGATATAGTCTCCTTTATAGTTTGACAGGAATGAACTTTCCTAAGTTTACCAAAGTTACTAATAATATAGTTTATGCTTTCATCTATCAATTCCAAGTATTTTTGCTAAAATAAAATAAGTTATTTCCTGTTTTTTTATACTAGTTTCATGGAGCTCTGAAAAACTGCTGCTATCAGTTGGCCATCTTGGCTCCGCCCCTGAACACAGTTTATAAAGACATATCTTCCGGAAGCAAGGAAGTCATAATCCCTCTTTATACACCGTTAGAGTATAGTTTATAGTTTCATGATTTGGTAAGAACACAGCAGATTTAATGACAGTAGTCCTTACTACTGAAAGCATACTTCTTGTAGAACAGAGCATGTGTATGTAACTTTAAAAAGCATTTCCAGATGTAAGTATGTGCATATAAGTAGTGAGCACGTGCAGGCAGCAGTGCCATTTTGAGAGAACAGTGTTAACATGTATGAGTGTGATAGTTAAGTCTATTTATAAGATTAAGTTACAAAGCCTCATACCTGATGTGTTTGTGTGTAATAAAGCTGCTTGAACAGAACCCCCAACTGCTTGTCTGTTTTATCCTGACTGGGCGAGTGACATGGTGTCAGAAGTGGGATACAGAGTACAACTTCTTTAAGCTACGAGGTGCAGAGTTGAAGGTGAAGGTATATTGAGCAGGTTGGATAACAACAGTGCTCAAATGATTAAAAGAAGCCAGAAATTAACCAAAGATAACCAGAACTTCCACAAATTATTTATTTTACAAAGAGAATGAAACGGAGCATTCGAAAAGCAAAAAATGCATTATTAATCAAACGAGTAACACAACACATATTATTAATCAAACAAAAGACATAAAACACATTATTAATTAAACAAAATGTTTGAAGTTATGATATTTGATAAAACTAGCAGAAGTATTCATATGGGGCTCAGAATTATCTTTGGTTTGCATAACAAGCATGTTTAAAGAAATACGAGCACAAGAAAAGTACATTGAGCATGATACGAGGTTAAATGGGCATAGCAAGTACAACAAAAGGGCAAAATAAGCTTAAAGAGCAAGGTGACTGCATGTTTTTTAGTAGAAGACCGTTTAGGGCATAAGCTACTATTTTGCATTGTCCGAAGCCATTTAAAGCATAACCAGAGTTGTTTGAAGTATCTCAGAGTGTGCAAAGTGTTTGCAGAGTGTGTGCTTTATTACGGTGCAATTATTTCAAAAAGTTTGCTGCGTGCAAAGTACAGTTGTATTGCAAAGTGCAGTCAAAATACAGCCATTTTGAAGAGTTTCTTGTGCTATGTGCAGTTTATTCACAGAGTGCCACCATTTCGAAGTGTTTCTTACACTGTACAGAATTATTTTGCAAAGTATAGTTATTTTGAAGTTCTTGTGCCGTGCACAGTTTATTCGCAAAGTACAGTCATTTTGAAGTGTTTCTTACACTGATAAGTAAAGTGCAAAGTACAGTGATTTTAAAGTATTCTTGTGCTACAGGCACTTATTTGGCAAAGTGCAGTTATTTCAAAGCGTTTATTGTGCTATTGGGTATAGTTGCAAGTGCTGGCGTAAAATTCTGGCATATATTTATGTGTGTATGTTCATACTTGATTTCAAGCACCTTTACCACTATGTGTTGATATGGCAGAGACATTTTGCATACCTAGTCCACTTGTGTTTGATCATAATATTGCAAAGAATTGGGGAGTATTCAAGCAGGAATATGATATTTTCATACAAGCAGATTTTTCTGACAAAGATGCACATATGAGGGCATTCATTTTGCTTAACTTAGCTGGGTCAGAGGCCAGTGAGAGAGAATGTTCATTTGTGTATGCACCAGCAGTATATGCAGGAGAGGGAGAAACTACCATATTGTTGTATCGGCTGAATCAAGGGAAGACCCTGAGTGTTTGAAATGCAAATTTAGAGAAATGTGCAACCCCCAGACAAATGTTACATTGGAGAGGTACCTATTTCATACAAGAGACTGAAAGCCAGGTGAAAGTTTTGCAGCTTATATCACTGACTTGGGAATAAAGCTAAAACATGCAGATTTGCTGATTTGTAAGATGCGTTAGTAAAGGACAGCATTTGCCTATCAGTTTTAGTTTGTTGGTGCCTAATGCCAAAAACAACAAAGCAATAAAAGCCCAACTTTTCAAGAAGTGTTCCTTTCAGAAGTCCAACAATGGTAAAATGTGCAGATTTCTTTGTCCGTTAAAACAAGGAGAGACAGTGAGGATGCAAACGCCGAAAGGCTTTGATCGAATTGGTCAAATGACAGGTATATGTGCTGAGCCAAGATCCTACTTAGTGGAATCTGAGGGTATAGAATACAGGAGAAATTGTAGACATCTTCTTCCTGTGTCAGAAACTATTATCACAGCATCATACCTGTGATACAGACTCTAGATCTCAGAGCAACCCTGACAGTGTTTGTACCAAAGAACATGTCACAGCATCCATTCCCATTCCTGATGATGTTTCAGTTGTCCCCAAAGTTGAACATTTCTTGAAGACAGCTCCCATTGCTAGATCCAATTCTTACTTTGCGTATAAATAGTGTACACATGCAGGCAGCAGTGCCATTTTTTGAGAACAGCCAGAGTGTTAACATATGAGTGGGGAAGTCAGTCTGTTTATAAGTTTATTTATGTTTAAGTTACAAAGCCTCATTCCTGATACGTTTGGATGTAATAAAACTGCTTGAACAGAACCCTGAACCGCTTGTCTGTTTTATCCTGACTGGGCGAGCGATTTATCCTGACTGGGCGAGCGATACCTTCTCAACCTCTCACTGCAAGAAGTCTGGACAAAGTCAAAAGAGATGCAAGGAACAAAGCCCCAAAACAGGGACAATTTTTAAATAGTTCTCTTATGAACTAAAAATGTTGCTAGAATAAAAGGTTTTGAGTTATCGTGCATTTTCTGAAGGAAATGAAGTCTAAAACTCAAATGTCTGTCATTATTTAGTGAATTCAGTCCTGTGACTTGCCAAAAAAACACACATTTTTTGAGGAGCAGACCAAAAATATGAGGCAAAAACCTGGACATTTTGAGAAAATCTCAGTTGAAAGGTATAACTGAAAGGCATTCCTTAAATGTTGTGTCTCTCTGCTACTGTAATGCCATTGGCAGAAGTGATTTGTAACACCAAGCAGGGCAATATAATTGAGGGAAACAGTAATTTCATTGAATCCATTGAAGTGTTATGTGTCTGTCTCACTATTGAAACCCATTGGTAGATATTTGTTGGAATCACTTGCCAAAATTGTTCTCCTACCCATGAAGTAAAACTGACCATCTTACATCTTCTGTCTGAAAACTTGCTTCACGGCTTCTAAAAAAATGCTGTTCTGACCTTACTGATATTCACAGATGGCATAGCTGTGCAACCAACTTTGTACCCCAAGCTGCTGTTGTGCCTCTGAATTTTATTCCCATTTAAACAGCTATATTGACTCATCTCTACCAGTTCAGTGTAAGCACAATGTCAGATTTAAAACTCAACCCTTATGATGTAACTCCACCATCAACAAACTGCATAACAAACAGAAAAATGCTTCTAGCCTTCAGTAAAAGATTTCATCTGTAAAAAATGATTTAAACTGTTTAATAAGTTGTTCAAGCTTACTGATAGGATATGCAAGGCTGACTGGTTGCAGCCAATTCAAAAGATAACAATAGGGCCTTCTTCAGCTAGATTAGGAAGCTTTGAACAAACCATCAATCATGTGCTGAAATTATTTATAATGGTGCTTCTTAATCTGGCCTCCAGGACAGTGCTAACGTTCTTGTGGACAAATTCTCTTAACAAACACACTTCTTCCACCCACCTGTCTGGCCCCATTCTCCCTCAAACCACCCAAAAACACTCTTGACCAGGTCCTTTCAACACTTTCTAAAACTAAATGTACCAGTTTCATGGCCCTGACAATATCCCTGGATGTCTGTTGAAAGGTTTGCTAAATCCCACCTAGCTAAACCCCATTATCTGTTGTTTGTTCTGAATCATTCCGCTGGTAGCATCCCTCAAGGTGTGGAGAACAGCTGCTGTGGTGCCCTTGCCTAAAGGTGATCCCTCTGCTATCCCTTAGAATTACAGGCCTGTTAGTCTCACTAATATTATTTCTAATGTAATGGAATATTTTAAAGCTGAATTAATAAAAATGGTATAGATGACCTTATATTCCTGGATACTTACACCAGTTTTGGCTTTGTTAAAAGGCAGCTCATGTCAGTTCAACCTGGATGAATTCTTTGAAAATGTTATTGAGGTCACAGATAAAGGCCTACATTCTGCACTGTCTTCTGGCATCTTGAAAAGGGCTGTTAACACTATTGCCTAGTCTGCAGTTATTGATAAATGCTCCCAGCACATTGTTAATTTGTAGGTATTTTATTTGATAGCTAACTGACTATCTCATAACACAAACTATTAAGGCCAAGGGGTATTTGTTTTAGACAGAAAGACACCACCAATGATATTCAGCAGGGTTCTGTCTCTGGCATACACGTCTCCAAAGTGAAAGGTGATAACAGGCGATTATAGTTAACTGAGTTTGATGATGATTGCAGGCAGGGGAGAAGGGTTATGCTATCCCATCTTAATACTCAAATTCTCCTGTAAGGACTAGCACAAACAAATGATTTGTTCATTAGTCAGTCATTTACACGTAACAGTAAGAAATTCAGTATAGTTCCCTTTGTTAAATATGCCACCATCACCAGCACTGCCACTGCCACCACCACCATCAGTACCACCACCACCACTCCCACTGCCACCACCATCATCAGTACCACCACCACTACCATCATCAGTACTACCACCACCACTGCCACCACCACCATCAGCACCACCATCACCACCACTGCCACCACCATCAGTACCGCCACCACCACTGCCACTGCCCCCACCACTATTAGCACCACCATCACTACCACTGCCACTGCCCCCACCATCATCAGTACCACCACCACCACTGCCTCTACTGTTCCTACCACAAATAATGCTACTGCCACCAGCCCCACCATCACTACAACCACCACCACTACCACCACTGTCACCACTGCCACATACTACATCGGTAGTGTTTGATTTAAGTTTGACCCATTCATCACAGACGTGAGTACTAGTACGGATAACAAGCACTCCTTTGATCACCATCTCTCTCGTGTGGTTAGAAAATGCTTCTAACTTGCACAGCGTATTCTTCATCATCTGGAGACGTCATAATACAACATTGTTCCTCCGTTATTAGGCTGCTCATTAAACATGTCTCCTTCAGCATGTACCCTACTATATAGCCAAACAAACTAAAGGGACCTCAACATTTACACACCAAAAATATCTCAGGTCTTAGTATCTTTAGTACCATGATAGACTAAAAGCTGTATCCCTCTGTGCAGTCTTGTATAGGCCTCTCAGGGATGATCTGTGTTCAGCTTTCCATGCTGTGATCCCACACTGTCTAAACAGTTTGATCTAAATAAAGCTAGTGCTTCTAGAGATGTAAATCTATACTGCCTCATTAACAATAGCAATTGGTGCTACAAGTACTAATCCACGGTAGACTCCATTTCTGAAATAGGCTGTCTTTACATACCAAACAGAGTACTTCCCTGACTATTTTTAAAACCACTTTGGATGATTAGATGTGTGATCACAGATTTTTACCTTGAATATGTGGAGATAATATAGTTAATGGGGAGCACCTACCAATATCGAATGATATGGATGAGATTCTCGGGGTGCACGATTAACCTCCTACCAGTATCGAATGATATGGATGAGATTCCCGGGGTGCATGATTAACCTCCTACCAGTATCGAATGATATGGATGAGATTCCCGGGGTGCACAATTAACCTCCTACCAGTATCGAATTATATGGATGAGATTCTCGGGGTGCACGATTAACCTCATACCAGTATTGAATGATATGGATGAGATTCCCGGGGTGCATGATTAACCTCCTACCAGTATCGAATGATATGGATGAGATTCCCGGGGTGCATGATTAACCTCCTACCAGTATCGAATGATATGGATGAGATTCTCTGGGTGCACGATTAACCTCCTACCAGTATTGAATGATATGGATGAGATTCCCGGGGTGCATGATTAACCTCCTACCAGTATCGAATGATATGGATGAGATTCCCGGGGTGCATGATTAAACTCCTACCAGTATCGAATGATATGGATGAGATTCTTGGGGTGCACGATTAACCTCCTACCAGTATTGAATGATATGGATGAGATTCCCGGGGTGCACGATTAATCTCCTACCAGTATCGAATGATATGGATGAGATTCTTGGGGTGCACGATTAACCTCCTACCAGTATTGAATGATATGGATGAGATTCCCGGGGTGCACGATTAACCTCCTACCAGTATCAAATGATATGGATGAGATTCTTGGGGTGCACGATTAACCTCCTACCAGTATCAAATGATATGGATGAGATTCTCGGGGTGCATGATTAACCTCCTACCAGTATCGAATGATATGGATGAGATTCCCGGGGTGCATGATTAACCTCCTACCAGTATCGAATGATATGGATGAGATTCCCGGGGTGCATGATTAACCTCCTACCAGTATCGAATGATATGGATGAGATTCTCTGGGTGCACGATTAACCTCCTACCAGTATTGAATGATATGGATGAGATTCTCTGGGTGCACGATTAACCTCCTACCAGTATCGAATGATATGGATGAGATTCCCGGGGTGCATGATTAACCTCCTACCAGTATCGAATGATATGGATGAGATTTCCGGGGTGCATGATTAACCTCCTACCAGTATCGAATGATATGGATGAGATTCTTGGGGTGCACGATTAACCTCCTACCAGTATTGAATGATATGGATGAGATTCCCGGGGTGCATGATTAACCTCCTACCAGTATCGAATGATATGGATGAGATTTTCTGGGTGCACGATTAACCTCCTACCAGTATCGAATGATATGGATGAGATTCTCTGGGTGCACGATTAACCTCCTACCAGTATCGAATGATATGGATGAGATTCCTGGGGTGCATGATTAACCTCCTACCAGTATCGAATGATATGGATGAGATTCCCGGGGTGCATGATTAACCTCCTACCAGTATCGAATGATATGGATGAGATTCCCGGGGTGCATGATTAACCTCCTACCAGTATCGAATGATATGGATGAGATTCCCGGGGTGCATGATTAACCTCCTACCAGTATCGAATGATATGGATGAGATTCTCGGGGTGCACGATTAACCTCCTACCAGTATTGAATGATATGGATGAGATTCCCGGGGTGCATGATTAACCTCCTACCAGTATCGAATGATATGGATGAGATTCTCTGGGTGCACGATTAACCTCCTACCAGTATCGAATTATATGGATGAGATTCTCGGGGTGCACGATTAACCTCCTACCAGTATTGAATGATATGGATGAGATTCCCGGGGTGCATGATTAACCTCCTACCAGTATCGAATGATATGGATGAGATTCCCGGGGTGCATGATTAACCTCCTACCAGTATCGAATGATATGGATGAGATTCTCGGGGTGCACGATTAACCTCCTACCAGTATCGAATGATATGGATGAGATTCTTGGGGTGCACGATTAACCTCCTACCAGTATCAAATGATATGGATGAGATTCCCGGGGTGCATGATTAACCTCCTACCAGTATCGAATGATATGGATGAGATTCCCGGGGTGCATGATTAACCTCCTACCAGTATCGAATGATATGGATGAGATTCTCGGGGTGCACGATTAACCTCCTACCAGTATCGATTGATATGGATGAGATTCTTGGGGTGCACGATTAACCTCCTACCAGTATCAAATGATATGGATGAGATTCTCGGGGTGCATGATTAACCTCCTACCAATATCGAATGATATGGATGAGATTCTCACTGGTCCTGTTAGCCATAAATGTAGTAGAAACACATGAAACTATGGTCCCATTATTTTAAACCTGTTATGGTTTAGCAAACATTTAAATAATGTTGTGTCGAAAATCAACAAAATGCTTGGAGAGCTCTACAGACCTAATTTTGTCCCCTGTTGTTACAGTTTCAAGACAGACCATTAAAGCGCAATACCCCTAGCTTTAAAATAGCTTTCCTGAAGAGGAAAGTAATAAAACATAAACAAAATTAAGAAAATGGCAGATCCAATGTTATCTGTTTCTATGTGGTTCAAACGTATGGCTCGTCGGACCCAACTGGATCTGACCTTGGTGCCAACTTCAAAGTTTCATCAGATCCAGAGCTCTGACTCCTCTCCTATGCAGAGTTCCCTAGGCTCTACCTTAGATGCCCAGATCTTGTTTGTTGCTTGAAAGAAAAATGATAGGGACGTGTAAAAGAGCTCTTGAATAACTTGCTGTATCCATCAACCTTTAGCTACTATTCTCCTACTGTGAGACAGATTTTTTTCTTACTCTGTTAAAATTTTTCTGCAGTTTAGAACTTAGGCTGTAGTAGTTAATTTAGTTAGTATAGTTAGCTTGTTTAGCTCAGGCTTCAGGGCCCAGTTTTCTTGCTATTGTTAGCTGCTTAAAAAATATATAGTTATTATATATATATATATATATATATATATATATATATATATATGTGTGTGTGTGTGTGTGTGTGTTTTTGTGTTTGTGTAAAAAGAAACCAGTTGGCATAATGGTTAGGTTCTTCACCTCCAAGGTAGAAGGTTCAGTCATTTTGGAGTTTGCATGTTGTCCCTGTGGGGTTCTTCCCATCTCCGAAAAACATGCCAAGTGTTCAAGTGTTTTCATCTCAAACTCACCAAAGAATGGAGCTGTGGGCAGCACCACAGGCTCCACATGGTGCCCTATAGGGGTAAGGGTTGTACAGACCAACTGCTTTGGGCAACTACTGTGGTGCGCAGTGTCCTCAAGATAGGAGAACACGGATCACAGACTGCACGCCGTGGCAGGGCTAGCCACTCAATGGTGTAAAATATAGCTCTAGGTGATTCGGTCACTGTACGTGATTATCTGGTGCTGTTTTGCACTTATTCCCTTTGCTTCCATTCTGCACATCTTCTAACTAATGTACAATACCCACTACTTTGTAAGTTCAGAATGGCTTACAGAAGGGTAGTTTGATTTGCTGCAGGACATCAGTGAAGAACGCAACAGTGATTAGCCATTTGCAGAGTCAAATGATTAGAGTTTAATCATCTTTCCTTAAGTCAATAATCTCCTGTACACTCACAGGTGTTCTTTGTTTAATACTCTGTGGTGTGGCACATTATAGACATTAGAACTTCTACTGACCAGTTAGTACAGGTCCCAAAAACAAGGAATATGTATAGAGTTTCTTGCTATCCAATCTGTGTTAGCAAACTCTGGAGTAAGCTGATTTACATTGTATGGTCCATCTCTGAAGTGGAATCTTTCAAGCTTTCTGCAAAAGTTCCAGGGACAATGTGATTGTCTTTATGATGTGATAGTAATTTATCACTTGTTACCAAAAACTGCGTTCCCTTCTCTGTATAAGTGTTTACACTTATTTTCAATACCTTCTTCCAAGGTTACAGTTTTAACTTGCATTTTTTTCTGTTAGTAATTTTTATACCTTTGTAGACATCTGTAGTGTATACATTAGTTTTATCGGATCGGCCATATTTAGATGTGTTATTTCTCTCTGAAAAGTTATTTGTATATGGGTGTAAGTCTGGAGCTGTAGTGTTAAATTGCTTCCTGTAGTTTAAGGTTTGATTCCCACAGTCTGCGTGTACCTACCTCTGTGACTCAAAATGAGTCACTTATTCAGACAGTACTCCTTGGATGAGCCTAAGAAGGGACCATGTGGATTAGTGCTCTACCCCAAGTAACAAATAGAAACAAAGTGTCACTGTCACATATGTACAAGTCACACCAGTTTTCATTAACTCACTAAAACTAATGGAATATGACACATTTTTATTTAGTTTATTTACTGTACTTTTATTTTAGCTAGTAGTTGTAGTTAACTGTTAGGGTAGTTTTTGTACTTGATGTTATCAGACAGCTGTGCATAAGATTCAACTCTCTGTTTACAGATAATCTTTCCTGCCAGTGCTAAAGTAAGTATTTACTCTGTATATACTGAGTACACTATCCTCTGAATTTACATTGCCCTGTATATTATCATATGCTGTCGTATAAAGTTCTTCATTTGTATTAACTTTATTTACTATAAATTTATACTCCCTAGGATTCCATTGACAATGAGGGCATCCTGGATGGACATTGTCAATCAACACATTTATTTTTGTTGTGGCACAGTTCATCAGGTTGTTTCTTGACTGGGTAAACCCACTGGACAAATTGTCACTTTTTAGGGGTGATCTGAAACCACTGTTTGTTTTTAGGGGTGATCTGAGACCACTGTTTGTTTTTAGGGGTGATCTGAGACCACTGTTTGTTTTTAGGGGTGATCTGAGACCACTGTTTGTTTTTAGGGGTGATCTGAGACCACTGTTTGGTTAAGTGACTTGCCTCGAGTCAAATAGCAGACAAATAAAGGTGGAAGAAATCAAGCTCTGCACCCTGGGCACAGGAGCACCCATCAAGAGCTCAGCGCTTTAGTCTTTTACATCAATGCCAGGTAATAAACAGTAACCCAAACCCCACCCATCTCATGTTACTCATTCATGCTAACCCTAACTTTACCCCTGTCCCTAATCCTAGTGCTACACATTAATTTACAAAAATCCCCTTCCCTAAAATCCATCCACAGATATAGCCCTGATCATGACCATAAACACTCAGGCGCGCGCGCGTGCGCGCGCACACACACACACACACACACACACACACACACACACACACACACACACACACACACACACACACACACACACATACACATATAAACACACACACACACACACACACACACACACACACACACACACACACACGCACACACGCACACACGCACACACACACATAACTGAATTTACCTCCTTACCCAACCCTTATCCTAACTCTAACCAGCAACAGTCACACAGAAACCCTACATTCACTAACACTCGCCCACTTATCAGAAATACATCACTCATCCTGTATTCGATAAAATATGTTTTGTTTGCCTCAACAACCTGAATATTCTTTCAAACAAATTGCTGTTCAACACCATAACTGACAATATGTATACACACACACACACACACACACACACACACACACACACACACACACACACACACACACACACACACACACACAAACAACATATATTCGAATGTATAACTGATACAGAGTGTAGTTTAACATCACAATATCTGCTTTGGACATTTTATAAAATATGATTATGTGACAAGAATTCTTTATTTACATCAGGTGTAAACAAATCTGCTACATCTAATAATGTTTTGACTACTGAATTACTAGACGGATGGCTTTGTTGGTGTAAAGTCTGGAGTGGACAGCAGACCCAGGGGTTGCCCGAGAGATGTAGGACTGCAGCTAGAGGTTGGCTCCTGCCCCTTCTTATTAAAGGGGGTAGGATAAGGGGATCCTCAATGCCGGAGTACTCTACTGGGATCAGCAGACAAAGTGTAGGGTCACACACTTATACTGTTGGACTTTCTTCTACTTGCATAGTAAAGGTAATAGTGTGAAGAAACCAGAACAAAACTCATACTGAGTACATTTCATATTCTGAATTCAGGACCAGTCTGGGAAGTCAGGGCATGAAAAAAATCTTAACAAGTCATATATGACATGCCTCTGTCACTTGCCACTGTATGGAATGTGAGGTGCATGGGAACAATGACAGGACCATTTGGGATGTTCAGATGGATACATGGTCAGACAGGCATGAGCCAAAGCAAATTATAAACAAGTTATTTCATCAGGTAGTCAAATGTCTGTTTGAATGTTGATTGGATTTGTTAAGTGTTAGTGTACTTTTCAGATGCATGCCTGGTTAAAAACTCATTTGATTCAAGCCCTGTGATTGTTTTCATATTTTGATGTGATTTGATGGACGTGGGAATGACTGAGTGTCTTCTTGCTGTTTGACTATCAGTGCTAGCATCAATTAACAGAACTTAAAAGTAGGAGAATAGGGCACCAAATCCAGTTAAGAGTATGGAAAACTTCATTCCTCCATTCATATAAAGCATACATTTTTGTGTTTGATCTTTTAAAGTGTTTACTTTTTTAATGACAACTTTGTACAGAGCGAGCAAGGATTTTTTGAAACTTAAATTAGGGAGAGTGTAATTTGTAAAACACAAAACAACTGCTTAAAGAGTGGCTGCTTTCAAGAAAATACCTCTGTCCCATAGGTGGCAAGTGGGGAGCATCTGGGGATCCATGCACCTCCCCCTGCAAAAGTCTGTGCCCCACAAGTACCCAAGTAAATGACTCACTGTCAGCTGATTCAAGAGAATACTTCTGTACCATAGGCAGCACTGTGGGGAGGGTATGTGACCCCCTGAGTGCCAAGTAAACAACTCACTCCCAGCTGATTCAAGAAAATACTTATACACTCACCATTTAACTGGTGTTACAGTTTTACAGTTGAGAGAGTTGTTTCATTTTTTGACATTTGTTGCCTTGATTTACTCTTTTGGCAAATGTTGTGTTTTGTGTCAAGGTGAGCTGCAGTCAGTGATCAAGGACAGACTACTTTACTTACCTGATTAGCACACATACCTATAATACTAGGCTGTTTAGGTTCAAAGGTGCTGTTTCTATTTGGGATGAGTACTCACTGAGCTTTTTTTTGGCTCTATTCTTTGGTCTCTTTTGATGCATCTACTGTGATGCTGAAATGGGTGCATCAAGTGTTACTGAAAATGGTATGCAAGTTCTCATGTATGTCCCATTTTACAAATTGTAAGAAGAATAAATGATCTGTTTACTTGTTACATTATGGTATATAAACATCTACTTTTTAAAATTTTAGGTACTTTGGCAGAACGATGGAGCTACGTGTTAGATTTTCTTTTTTGAAATGTCAAAGATCAAGGCTGCACACCAATACTGGCCTCTGATGCAACTGGTAGAAATGAACAGCCTGGCACTTTTGGTCTTCATATTACAATGGACACTTTGGTGGTCACACATGGTTGTCGGGCAGTGCCCTAAACACCCACCAAGTTTGAATGTTAACTTTTCCGTGCCGTATTACATTCCAAGCTTTGAAGCTGAGCAGCCGATTCAGAATCTTGTTTCCGTTCATGATGGAAGTCAGGACGCCAGAAACGAATATGCTAGTATTTTTGTAGCAGTCCAAAATAAAATATATGCACTGCATGAAAACTTTTCATCTGTGGAGGATATAGTGACTGGCCCTGCAGGAAGTGATGTGTGTACGATATGCAAAAAGTGTAATATTAACATAGACCCTTCCCAGAACATGGAAGACACAGACAATCAATTTTTATTTTTCGATAGCCAATATCTTTCACTCGTCAGCTGTGGAAGTTCTCAACATGGTGTCTGCTACATGCATGAGCGTCAGAGTGGTAGTACTGAGACATCTTGCTTATATACTCCAAATGATAATAATGCATCTTTCTGCCCTGATTGCGTTGCCAGCCCCTTGGGTACAAAGGTATCTTTAATTTATCATTCTGCAACAATGTATTTTTACATTGCTGCTACACTCAACAGTACAATAACTAGTGAGTATAGTCCAACGTCAGTATCTATCAGAAGAGTTAAAGGTGGTTTAGACGGCTTTTATAAAGAGTTCCATTCATTGAAGGTACTGCCAAAATATCTGGATGTGCTTCCAATTCATTATATCTACACGTTCAGCACAGACAGCCATGTGTATTTCCTGATAGTTCAGAAAGATAGTTCTCGCTCATATCAGACAAGGATTGCTCGCTTAGATACAGCAGATCAGGTTGTCACAAACTATAAAGAGCTAATTCTGGAGTGTCGCTACTCACCCAAGCGTCGGAAGCGCACAGCAAATGCTGTAGGAGATAGAGTTTATAACGTTCTGCAGGCTGCTCATGTGTCAAAGGCCGGAACTAACTTTGCTGCAGAACTTAATATGAAGCCTACAGATGATGTACTTTATGGAGTTTTTGCCATTAGTGAGGAAGACAGCAGTTTGCCTCAGAAAATATCAGCTCTTTGTGCATTCCCTCTCCAGCTAATCGATAAGGCTATGGAGCAAGGTGTGAAGGACTGCTGTAGCATTAAGATTTCGATGGAGCTACAGCGTGGCCTTTGCCACTTTCAAACGTGCATGCCTTGTCCACACAATGTAAGTAGAACATGTCTTTTGAATCATTTATTTAGGATTGCGTTCTGCTTTTTCATTTGAGTAAGTGGTTCAGTAGTAGTTCAAGACCATTTTTGTACAGTATTTCCCCCATGCTGCACTGCAGAGTACAGCTTCAAAGTGAACATATCCTGATTTTGGTTTTAAATGCACAATTACATTTGCTCACACTTTGTCCAAGAGAAAGTTGCTTCAACCTTAATATCATCGCTGTTAGCTTTCTATCCTTCCTCAGGTCTACTTATTTTTTCTAATGCCAGCTGTAGGAACAAAATATAAATGATAGATACAGTCATAAGTAACCTTACATGTGTGTTAGATTCACCTTTTTTTTTGAAGCAATGTTTTCTGCTACATGAACCATTATACAAAAAAAACAAAAAAAAACAATCCTACTAGTGAGAATCATTACTGCCCCACTTTGTAGAAATGCTCCGACATCATGGCACAATAAAAAATGCCTTGATCCCTACTAGATGGCTGTGGTTCTCACATCCGCTCTTATACCTGAACAATATGAGAAGGCTGGAACAAACTGCAAATGGTGGATGGAGACTTGATTATGATGGGGATATGGAGGGAAAAAAATAATAAAAATGAATTTAAGGAGTAGAGGTATTGTTTAATGAAACAGAATTGAAGTCACTTTTCATAGCAAAGTTTTAGGGATGATTGTGGGTGATAATATTAAATTCAACCTGTATATACAAAATTGCATATAAAAAGCTCCTCAAAAACTAGGAATTCTTTATAGAGCCAAAACGTTCTCAAAGACTTTTATCAAAGACGAGGTGAGAAACAGCTTCTTAATCTGGCACTAATGGTGGATAATTCGGGGGAAGCACGTTAATGGTAAAGTGTAGTGTGGAATCTGTTCTCCAAATGATAGACCACTGAAAGAAAACAGTTTGAAATAAGGAAGATTATTTATCCCAGTGCAGTCTGGGAGATGTGAAGAACTGAATAACCGGTGAACTGTTCTGGGATAGCTGGTGGAGATGCCTGCTTAAGTAAGCCAAAGGGACAAGTGCTACAATCTGTCAGGAGGAACAGCAATTGTAGACCAGGTATTGAGTGACTAATATACTAGGAACTCAGAGGCCTCTGTGTATGGTCAGCTTAGCTCCAGTAATTTATGGACAATGAGGGGTGATACAGGCACTGCGTGCTGCTAACCATAGTAAAAAGCAATTAATACTTCATGTGGTTAAAACCCTCACAGCATGGTATAAACAGAAAAACAAGAAAAAAACAGCATATTATAATAGAAATTTAACACATAAAGCAAATAACTTAATTTCTGAGATTAATAATTCTGTTTTCATTTGCAATGTACTTTATTAGTTTCTCCAGATTAAGTGGCACAAGCAGTAAATGATTCTGGTTTTGACTCTGGTGCTCTTCAGGTGTGGCAGTATACTTTGCCTGTCCATGAGAGGTTTCTTTTAAGTGAATAAAATTTAAATTGTTCAAAGTCTAAATGCATTTCTTTTATCTCTTCTTCTAGTTTTGTAATTCACAATTTGTTAGGGCAGATGTATGATAATTCAGTTTCTAGACATTTTGGTTGAGTTTTGAACTCATATTTGTCCTTTTATAAACATGCTTACTTTGCTAGCAGGGGTAATTTTAAAATATCAGTATTGCAAAAAAGGTAAGTATGCTTTATTGCCCCCGTTATGGAAAACTGTGGGGTCCTTTGTTTTATGGTGTTTGGAATGCAGTTAGTTTGTTATTGTTCATATTGTTTTGTTGGAAAAGTTAAAATTCTGCATCTTGCTGTTACTATATTTATTTTATCCACTTAAGCTTCACTTGTCACTGTAGATTTTAGTTTTCTGTCATCTGGCCTGTAAAGTACGATATGGCAAATATCCAAATCGCTGTAACTAAGGAAATTATTTTTTTGAGCTGTGATACAGTTGGAATTGCCTAGAAATAGTAAGGCTTTACTGACTCTAATTCTGGTGGCTCCTTAAAAGCTGTTACAAGAAAATGGGAATTAAAGTCTAAACCAACTTTACTAGAAGTAGTGAATATAGTAACAGATAAAACAACTGGAATTGAGATCTTTAGAAAAAGGTAGGAACAAATTACACAGGAAAAGAAAATGGGAAATGGGGGATCAATACATGCAGAGGAGGAACGAGGTTTAAAAGAGGGCAGGATCTGAATGAGCCGTGTAATGGCTGCCTGAATGACTGTATTATAAGTGAGGTATAAGTTGTGTTGGCACGGCTTGTAATGTATAATGTTTGCAACTGACATCGTGTCACTGTGGTTTACTGTCATTATATAAATGTAACATGACATATGTCATACGTGATAACTGAATAAAGATGTTGCTTGTTTAAAAACAAAGCAAAACAAAAAAAAAAATTTCATTCAGGCATTCATTTAAGTCATTCATTCATTTTCATTCTCTGATAATCTGCTTAAATGCAGTTTAAGACTGCGAGAGGGGGAACTTAGAGACCATCCCAGTACTCAGTGGGTGGAAGGTTATGAACCTAATCCTACCTACACACACACACACACACACACACACACACACACACACACACACACACACACACACACTTGCATGCACACACATGCACACACAGACACACACAGACCATACCTGTCAACTGTACAGATTTTCACAGAATTTCCAGATTTTGGCCCCATATTTTTGGTCCATTTTTCATATAATTGTGGTTTTCTGGCAAATAAGTGGCAAATCGTTAAAGACTGAAGTTAGAAAATAATGACATACATTTGCATTTCAGATTTCATGTCTTCAGACAGTTCAAGCTAAAGTGAAATCTGTTATTCTATAAACTTTTTAAGTTTGTAAGAGCAATAATAAAAATTTTCCATATTTTTGGGTCTTTGTTCCACTTTTATTTATGGCTTTGTCCAGATTTCTTGCTCTAAGAGGTTGAGAGGTATGACACAGACACATACCCACACCCACGTATATGCATTCATATGCACACACACATATGCACACACACATGGACACATGTAAATGCACACGTGCTTACATGCAGACATGCACACACACACACACACACACACACACACACACACACACACACACACACACACACACACACACACACACACACACACGTATGTATTCACATGCACACATATGTGCCTGTGCACACATACATGGACACACGCACATGCACACATGCACTCACACATACGCATTCACTTGTACACATATGTGCATGTGCACACACACATGGACACACGCACATGCACACATGCTTACATGCAGACATGCACTCACATGCAAACATACACATTTAACGAGTAAACACACGAAAATTCAAACTCCAGAAACCAAAAAAGCACAATGGGGCTGGAACTTTAAAACGAGTCCACCAACACTGAATCTTTCCTTTAAACAATTTATTCACAAATTTCAAACAATTTTCAAACAATTTGAAAAAGTTTGGCAGACGCCAAACAAAAGTGCTTATATACTTTGTGACTTTATTTGTGAATAAATTGTTTAAAGGAAAGATTCAGCGTTGGTGGACTCGTTTTAAAGTTCCAGCCCCATTGTGCTTTTTTGGTTTCTGAAACATACACATTTACTTGTACACATGTGTGTGTGCACACACACATATGCACACACACATGGACACACGTGCATGCACACGTGCTTACATGCAGACATGCAACCACATGCACACATACGCATTCACATGCACACATGCGTACAGTTTGGAGGATCACCAGTTCATCTAAAGGCATATTTTAGGCATGTGGGAGGAAAATGGTGGACCTGCTAGAAAGCTACATGGATACAGGGCTGACATGCAGACTTCACGCAGAAGGCACCCCTCTGAGAGCCAAACTACGTGGATACAGGGCTAACATGCAGACTCCACGCAGAAGGCACCCCTCTGATAGCCAAACTGGAGTGATGCAGCAGTTCAAACATCCGCACCAATGTGCCCCCCAAATTCACTGAAGAAATGTATGGCGAATATCCATCAACACTATTCTCACTGGCTGTTTCTCTATGTTTTTTTTTTTTTTTACTATTTCTTATATTTTCTGTAGGCTTATTATCTCATGTCATAAGGGAACTGTGAAAAAATGTTTTCAGTGTAAAAACTGTAACTAAATGTTTAAATTCTCTCTTCAGGTTTCAGTGCTTTCACAGTTTTATATTGTCATGGATTCACAGCTTGCGAAAACATTCAGTTGTGGTTGTTACTGCTGTGATATATCAGTACTTAATAATCTGTTATTTTTGCATGAAATCATGTAAAAGGCATTTCCAAGTGGCTTTAGGCTTGAACTGAATACCGTGCTAAGCAGCCTACTAGTAGCACTGTGCTACTACAAATCTGAAAGAAGCAATTATTGTGCCTTTATGTAGCAATAACAATGGTCTGGTGAAGGCTAGTATGTCTCTTGAATCTCTTGCTAAATGAATGGAAAGTTAGGTGAATGACTAAGTCACAAGTAAGGAGTATCTATGGTGTGGTAGATGCCGTGTAACTAACCTACAGACTGTTGTCTGTAAACATAGTTATAATTTGATAGGGGTGTACCTGTCAACTTCTTTAGTCAAGAATTCTGGACAAAGCCAAAAAGTAATGTGAAAGCAAAGGCATTGAATTAGGAGCATTTTTAAAATGTTACTGTAATTTGCTTAAAAAATTAATGGAACAGGTTTTGTATCAACGTGCATTTTCAAAACAATAAAAAGCATGAAAGGCTAATGTCTGGAACTATTGGCAGACTGCAATTCTCATGGATTTACCAGAAAATCAAATGTTGTATGACTGAAAAAACATGAGTCAAAATCAGGGATGTCCTGTGAAATCAGATAGGTGAAAGGTACAGCTGAGGTCTGTCTTTGTTACACGACTTCACGGCTTTAGTGCTATCATTCATTTTAGGTAAATTGGTGAGCTGTAGAATACATCTTTGAACCACAACAATGTGGACAGAGCAGTAGTTACTAGACAGAGGGTGGACAGTGAGAATGTGTGTGCATTGTATAAAATTCAGTGGTAAGAACTCTGCCAATGTATGGAGTTCAATCCTGACTTTCAGTCACTGTGTTTGTGAATTTTCATGGTTGCCCTGTGACTGTGTGTATTTCTCTGATCACTCCAGATTCTTACCATCTTCTAAGAACACTCTAACTGGCTACACTAAGCTGTTCATATGCTGTTCTGCATTGGGCCATGGCTAAAAGGGGCCTATAGACAGCCCACTGACTTGGTTAAATGTTAGTAAATAATTAAATAAATAATCATTTAGTAGAGCTCAATCTTAGGACCAAATGTGAACATTTATGTGTGTGATATGATCACCTCTTTTTCAGGCATGGTGTACCCACTGTACAAAAGACATTATAGTTTTATGCAGTATTACTTATATGTGGCTCTAAGGACTATTCCTTATGTAACATGGACAACTGGCAATTAGTTACTCTTGATAAATTAGAAAATTTAACTTTTTGAACTTAATGTAAGAAAGTCAGAACAGTACATTAAGAAGGACACTGTTGTTAGGGCTGACCTAGGCAGAGAGTTAAATGCATTATTGTATGCTTTGGGAAGTCATTATTCCACAGAACTAAAACATTGACAATACACCCCAAGAGTTGACCCAGTTTTTGGAGATTTGGACAGTAACCTAACTTTTGACCAACACATGTCTATTGTTGTAAAAACGTCCTTCTGTATTGCACAGCTTATAAACAAAAGGATTGTGTATAGATCTAAGGAACTCATTGCCCCCTTTACTCAGCCCTCATTAGGCCAGTCGTTGAATATAATGGCCCCTTTGGCATGTGGCGTGTGTCTGGCCAGACACATACAACAGGTTGAACACCCATAGGGATACTTTACTAAAAAGATACAGGCCTAAATAACATATCATACATAGACCAACTCAAAGCCCCATCACTATACTCGGTAGCATACCGGATCCTAATGGGTGACCTGTGTCTGGTATAAAAGGCGTCCTCCAGCCCATTACTGATGGATTTACTGCACTTGAGCAAGCCAAGCAGCATCAGAAGTACTTGGTCCAGGGATATAAACCTCTTCTGCAACATCAACAGAATGGCTTTGAGGGTATATTTCACAGAGGATATTACTACTATGAAACAGACTCCCCATCCACATAAAACAAAGTTTATACAGCAAAAACAGAATCATCACTGATACACTGAAATTGAACAACAGCAGTGCAACTGTAGAAAACACAGTCTTCATGACACATTCCTGAGCAACAAGTGTAGAAAACACAGTCTTCATGACACATTCATGAGCAACAAGAAAATACAGCCATTGTCAACTCAGGCCCGTGTAAGAAGGAATAGTACATTAATTGTGATACAGTCACATGTAACACCTAAACATACCCATCATCTTTACAGAAAAAAATGTCAAAACACTGCCCCAAAGAAGTAGGAGTAAATCCTCGGGTTACAAAAAAGCAAATCCAAAAATGACGAAGGAAAACAAGTCCACTGATAAAATCCACAAGTTTTAATACAGTGTAAGCTCTTTAGTAATAATGCACATTACTTCATCAGACGTTTCTGATAATTGTATATGTTATCATTGTGGTCACATATAACAAGAAGAAAGCAGTCAATCATTACGGGCACTGATGGGTAACAACAGCAATGCAGCCATCGTTATTGTCACAGTCGTAAGCAACAGCGATAACAGAGTCATCAGTGATGCAGTTACATGACAGCAACATAGCCATCATTACAACGCAGTCCTAAGCAACATCCATCACAGAGTTATTAGCGATACAGTGATATAACCATCATTACCAAAACAGTCCTAAGCAACATCCATCACAGAGTTATTAGCGATACAGTGATATGTGACAGCAACATAACCATCATTACCAACACAGTCCTAAGCAACATCCATCACAGAGTTATTAGCAATACAGTAATATGTGACAGCAACATAACCATCATTACCAACACAGTCCTAAGCAACATCCATCATAGAGTTATTAGTGATACTGTAATATGTGACAGCAATGCAGCAATCATTATCAACACAGTCCTAAGCAACATCCATCACATAGTTATTAGTGACACAGTAATATGTGAAACCAACGCAGCCATCATTACCAGCACAGTCCTAAGCAACATCCACCACAGAGTTATTAGCGATACAGTAATGTGTGACAGCAACATAACCATCATTACCAACAAAGTCCTAAGCAACATCCACCACAGAGTAATTAGCAATACAGTAATGTGTGACAGCAACATAACCATCATTACCAACACAGCCAAAAGCAACATCCATCACAGAGTTATTAGCGACATAGTAATATGTGACAGCAACGCAGCCATCATTACCAACACAGTCCTAAGCAACATCCATCACAGAGTTATTAGCAATGCAGTAATATGTGGCAGCAACATAACCATCATTACCAGCACAGTCATAAGCAATATCCATTGCAGAGTTATTAGCAACACAGTAATATGTGACAGCAACGCAGCCATCATTACCAACACAGTCCAAATCAAAATCCATCACAGAGTTATTAGAGGCACAGTAATATGTCAGCAACACAGCCATCATTACAAACACAGTCCTAAGCAACATCCATCACAGAGTTATTAGCAACACAGTAATATGTGACAGCAACAAAGCCATCATTACCAACACAGTCCTATGTAACATCAATCACAGAGTTATTAGTGATACAGTAATATGTGACAGCAACATAACCATCACTACCAACACAGTCCTAAGCAACATCCATCACAGAGATCTTAGTGACACAGTAATATGTGACAGCAACACAGCCATCATTACCAACACAGTCATAAGCAACATCCATCACACTTATTAGCGACACATTAATATGTGACAGCAACGCAGCCATCATTACCAATGCAGTCCTAAGCAACATCCATCACAGAGTTATTAGCGATACAGTAATACGTGACAGCAATGCAGCCATCATTACCAACACAGTCCTAAGCAATATGCACCACAGAGTTATTAGCAATACAGTAATGTGTGACAGCAACATAACCATCATTACCAACACAGTCCTAAGCAACAACCATCACAGAGTTATGAGCGATACAGTAATATGTGACAGCAACACAACCATCATTACCAGCACAGTCCTAAGCAACATCCATCACAGAGTTATTAGCGACACAGTAATATGTGACAGCAATGCAGCCATCATTACCAACACAGTCAAAAGCAACATCCATCACAGAATTATTAGCGACACAGTAATATGTGACAGCAACACAGCTATCATTACAAACACAGTCCTAAGCAACATCCATCACAGAGTTATTAGCGACACAGTAATATGTGACAGCAATGCAGCCATCATTACCAACACAGTCAAAAGCAACATCCATCACAGAGTTATTAGTGATACAGTAATATGTGACAGAAACATAACCGTCATTACCAACACAGTCCTAAGCAACATCCATCACAGAGTTATTAGCGACACAGTAATATGTGACAGCAACGCAACCATCATTACCAACACAGTCCTAACCAACATCCATCACAGAGTTATTAGCGATACAGTAATATGTGACAGGAACATAACCATCATTACCAACATAGTCCAAAGCAACATCCATCACAGAGTTATTAGCAACACAGTAATATGTGACAGCAACATAACCATCATTACCAACACAGTCCTAAGCAACATCCATCTGCAGCATCCATCAGCTCCAGACAAGTGACAAGTGGAGTACCTCAGGGTTCAGTCCTGGGGCCGCTCTTGTTTGGCATCTACTTCTCTGAAGTACAGGTCAACACTAATGGATTCTGGCTAACAAAGTTTGCAGATGACTGCAAACTGGGAGCCATTATTGAATCCCCAAATGATGTGGATACTCTACAAAAGGGCCTTACAGAAACAGATGCTTGGTGCCAGAGCCATGGGCTCAAGCTCAGTGCCAAGAAATGTATTGTTATCCCCTTTGGGAAAAAACATGTATCCATGAATTACCATATAGGTGGCAGTACACTAAACACAGAAAGTGTGATAAGAGACTTAGGGACACAGGTGGACAGTGGTCTCACCTTCGATAACCACATCGCCACAACAGTTAGGAAATCCTTCTATGTGGCACACTTCATCACGAAGGGCTTTGCATCCAGAAAAAAGGAGGTCATTGTCCCACTGTACTCATCCCTCATTAGACCCATTATAGAATACAACGCCCCATTTGGTATGTACCTCTCAAGACATCTGCAACAACTAGAAAGGCCTCATAAATACCTCACTAAAAGAATCACAGGCCTAAAGCAGAGGCCCTACGCTGACCGCCTTAAAAAACTCCAGCTATACTCTGTCGCATATCGTCTACTCAGAGGCGATCTCTGCTTAACATACAAAGCCATGTCAAACCCAGAGCTGTTGGAAATGCTACACTTAAAGAAATCCCAATCCCTCAGAGCTACATGCTCCAGGGATCTAAACCTTGTCATCACAATAAACAAAACAAGCTGGAGGGATAGGTTCCTGACCCAGAGACTCCCCAGACTCTGGAATAGATTGCCCATACATGTCAAGCAGAGTGCCTCTTTGGACCTCTTCAAGAGGAACCTTGACGATTGTATGGGAGAAAGGAAATTCACCCCAGGGATCACGTCAGTCACCCTGCTAGACAGGGGTCCAGGAAAGTAAATAATGTGGGAAGAAATAGCCAGGGAATTGTTATGGCTAGGCTTGTATAGGCCCTAGGGCTGATAGCCTATTACCAACCTATGAACCTATGAACCTATGAATCACAGAGTTATTAGCGACACAGTAATATGTGACAGCAACGCAGCCATAATTACCAACACTGTCCAAAGCAACATCCATCACAGAGTTAATAGCGATACAGTAATATGTGACAGCAATGCAGTCATCATTACCAACACAGTCGTAAGCAACATCCATCACAGAGTTATTAGTGACACAGTGATATGTGACAGCTACATAACCATCATTACCAATGCAGTCCTAAGCAACATCCATCACAGAGTTATTAGCGACGCAGTAATATGTGACAGGAATGCAGCCTTCATTACCAACACAGTCCTAAGCAACATCCATCACAGAGTTATTAAAGACACAGTAATATGTGACAGCAACATAACCATCACTACCAACACAATCATAAGCAATATCCATCACAAAATTATTAGTGACACAGTAATATGTGACAGCAATGCAGCCATCACTACCAACACAGTCTTAAGCAACATCCATCACAGAGTTATTAGCGACACAGTAATATGTGACAGCAATGCAGCCATCATTACCAACACAGTCCTAAGCAACATCCATCACAGAGTTATTAGCGACACAATAATATTTAACAGCAACGCAGCCATCATTACCAACACAGTCCTAGCAACATCCATCACAGAGTTATTAACGACACAGTAATATGTGACAGCAACATAACCATCATTACCAAAACAGTCCTAAGCAACATCCATCACAGAGTTATTAGTAACACAGTAATATGTGACAGCAACGCAGCCATCATTACCAACACAGTCCTAGCAACATCCATCACAGAGTTATTAACGACACAGTAATATGTGACAGCAAAATAACCATCATTACCAACACAGTCCTAAGCAACATCCATCACAGAGTTATTAGTGACACAGTGATATGTGACAGCAAAGCCCCCATCATTACTAACACAGTCCTACGCAACATCCATCACAGAGTTATTAGTGATACAGTAATATGTGACAGCAACGCAGCCATCATTACTAACACAGTCATAAGCGACATCCATCACAGAGTTATTAGTTACACAGTGATATGTGACAGCAATGCAGCCATCATTACCAACACAGTCCTAAGCAACATCCATCACAGAGTTATTAGCGATACAGTGATATGTGACAGCAACATAACCATCATTACCAATACAGTCCCAAGCAACATCCATTACAGAGTTATTAGCGATACAGTAGTATGTGACAGCAACGCAGCCATCATTACCAACACAGTCCTAAGCAACATCCATTACAGAGTTATTAGCAACACAGTAATATGTGACAGCAATGCAGCCATCATTACCAACACAGTCCTAAGCAACATCCATCACAGAGTTTTTTGCGATACAGTAGTATGTGACAGCAACGCAGCCATCATTATCAACACAGTGCTAAGCAACATCCATCACAGAGTTATTAGCAACACAGTTATATGTGACAGCAACATAATCATCATTACCAACACAGTCATAAGCAACATCCATCACAGAGTTATTAGCGACACAGCAATATGTGACAGCAATGCAGCCATCATAGCCAATACAGTCCTTAGCAACATCCATCACAGAGTTATTAGCGATACAGTGATATGTGACAGCAACATAATGATGATTACCAACACAGTCCTAAGCAACATCCATCACAGAGTTATTAGCGACACAGTAATATGTGACAGCAATGCAGCCATCATTACCAACACAGTCCTAAGCAACATCCATCACAGAGTTATTAGTGACACAGTAATATGTGACAGCAAAATAACCATTATTACCAACACAGTCATAAGCAATATCCATCACAGAGTTATTAGTGATACAGTAATATTTGACAGCAACATAACCATCATTACCAACACAGTCATAAGCAACATCCATCACAGAGATATTAGCAACACAGTAATATGTGACAGCAATGCAGCCATCATTACCAACACAGTCCTAAGCAACGTCCATCACAGAGTTATTAGCGACACAGTAATATGTGACAGCAGCATAACCATTATTACCAGCACAGTCCTAAGCAACATCCATCACAGCGTTATTAGCAACACAGTAATATGTGACAGCAATGCAGCCATCTTTACCAACACAGTCCTAAGCAACATGCATCACAGAGTTATTAGTGATACTGTAATATGTGACAGCAATGCAGCCATCATTATCAACACAGTCCTAAGCAACATCCATCACAGAGTTATTAGTGACACAGTAATATGTGACAGCAACATAACCATCATTACCAACACAGTCATAAGCAACATCCATCACAGAGTTATTAGCGATACAGTGATATGTGACAGCAATGCAGCCATCATTACCAACCCAGTCCTAAGCAACATTCATCACAGAGTTATTAGCGATACAGTAATATGTGACAGCAACATAACCATCATTACCAACACAGCCATAAGCAACATCCATCACAGAGTTATTAACAACACAGTAATATGTGAAAGCACTGCAGCCATCATTACCAACACAGTCCTAAGCAACATCCATCACAGAGTTATTAGCGACACAATAATATGTAACAGCAACGCAGCCATCATTACCAACACAGTTCTAGCAACATCCATCACAGAGTTATTAACGACACAGTAATATGTGACAGCAACATAACCATCATTACCAACACAGTCCTAAGCAACATCCATCACAGAGTTATTAGCGATACAGTGATATGTGACAGCAATGCAGCCATCATTACCAACCCAGTCCTAAGCAACATCCATCACAGTTATTAGCAATGCAGTAATATGTGACAGCAACATAACCATCATTACCAACACAGTCATAAGCAACATCCATCACAGAGTTATTAGTGACATAGTAGTGTCTGACAGCAACACAGCCATCATTACCAACACAGTCCTAAGCAACATCCATCACAGAGTTATTAGCGATACAGTGATTTGTGACAGCAACATAATGATCATTACCAACACAGTCCTAAGCAACATCCATCACAGAGTTATTAGCGACACAGTAATATGTGACAGCAATGCAGCCATCATTACCAACACAGTCCTAAGCAACATCCATCACAGAGTTATTAGTGACACAGTAATATGTGACAGCAAAATAACCATTATTACCAACACAGTCATAAGCAATATCCATCACAGAGTTATTAGCGATACAGTAATATGTGACAGCAACATAACCATCATTACCCACGCAGTCATAAGCAACATCCATCACAGAGATATTAGCAACACAGTAATATGTGACAGCAATGCAGCCATCATTACCAACACAGTCCTAAGCAACATCTATCACAGAGTTATTAGTGACACAGTAATATGTGACAGCAGCATAACCATTATTACCAGCACAGTTCTAAGCAACATCCATCACAGCGTTATTAGCGACACAGTAATATGTGACAGCAATGCAGCCATCATTACCAACACAGTCCTAAGCACCAAGCATCACAGAGTTATTAGTGATACTGTAATATGTGACAGCAACGCAGCCATCATTATCAACACAGTCCTAAGCAACATCCATCACAGAGTTATTAGTGATACAGTAATATGTGACAGCAACATAACCATCATTACCAACACAGTCATAAGCAACATCCATCACAGAGTTATTAGCAACACAGTAATATGTGAAAGCAATGCAGCCTTCATTACCAACACAGTCCTAAGCAACATCCATAACAAAGTTATTAGCGACACTGTAATATGTGACAGCAACGCAGCCATCATTACCAATGCAGTCCTAAGCAACATCCATCACAGAGTTATTAGCAATACAGTATATTTATATATCCACTGTGAGGTCACACAAGAGGGTGGAAAAGTGCAACCTCAAGTATCAATGATAGTTTTTTAGCGATTTTTCTTGTACAGAATGACCTTCTGCCTTTGGTAGATGGGCGTGAGCCCATTTTTTTATACCCCATTGGATAATTAAAATTCTTGTGGAGAAGTAAAAGACTATATGGTCATAGGGTGAATGCTAGAGGAAATGACTTAAAGGACCATTTTAAGCCTAACCAATATCTTCTGGTCAGAATCAAACCCTGTATTGTGTGTCTATTCCAGTCAGTGAAACAACCATTCCTTTCATCATTTCTTAAGTATGTAGGGAATATCCTTTTAAAAGTTGGCCTTTTTTTAGCAATTGTAGATGAAACGGAAGCAGGCAAAGGCCAAACAGACCTTTCACAGGCAGGAATGGCAAGGCCACAAAGGTAGGATTGGCAGCTAACATAGCCAGCACCCAGACAGGGAGTAGAAGTGACTACGTGGCACTGCTGACTCCTATCCTCCCAAAGTCTTATCCAGCCTTTAACCCCCCTCATCTGTCTGACTTTCACCAGAATTAAGGATGTATTTGGTTCTTTTTATAGGTAATCAAAAGGACAGTTTAGGGAACAAGTGAGTATTTAAAATTGGCTGCCAGAGTTACAGGCCGAATTTTGTATCTGTCCTAAAATTCAGAGAAATACCACCCATGCCAAGATTCCAGATGCATTTAGTGCCACTCCAATTAGAGGGACCACTGCAACAAGAAACAACAGAGAAAGTCCCACAGGTAGAAGAGGGCATGCGTTTTTTACTTAGCACTTTTTTAATCTCCAAGCGTGGGGAGTTCCTGGAGGCCTATTCTTGATTTCCCCCATTTGAACACATTTCTAAATGTTCTTACTTTGCATGACCTCCTGCCTCTCCTACTCCATATGGCCCTAACAATGATCCTGGATCAGAGGAATGCTTGCTCACACATTCATTGTTAGCTTTAGGTCTCCCACTATAAACCATGAGAACCATTTTACCTATCTGGACCTACTTGAGTCACTCACTATACAGCCTAACACCTTGATCATGGGTGATTCAAACTTTCCTTCCATTGTCTGGGAGTCATATTATGAGCCTAAACACTCTTGTCCTAAGTTTCCTGGATTTTGATAATACAAATGCTCTGAAACAGATAGTCTGCACCCCCACAAGGGGCTCAAATGTTCTAGACAGCACTCACCAACATAGGGGTTCTCTTTACTACCTCCTGTGTATTGTCTTCCCTGGTAAGGTCTGGTAATGAGTCAGTCTCACTCGAAATAATGATCATAAATGACCCCCCTCAAGATTAAAAAGGAAGAAAAATTTCTCCAGAGCAAACTATAACCTCCTAAGTGATACAATAAATAGTTTAAACCTCCCCTGCTACCACTGTCTGCAGTGACTCCTATACCGAGGTGTACACAAATGTCCTGTATAAACACCTGTACAAATGTATAAACTCAGCTGTACCTAAATGGATCAAAACAAGGTCCTCATAAGAAACAAGCCACCTTGGTGGCCATCAAGCATAAATAGGTTATACCGCAAGAGAAAGAAACTATTGTGCAAGATCAAGAGGAAGTTGACTCCGCAGAGGAAGGACACCCTCCACAGCCTGAATAAGTAAATTAGATATCTTGTAAAGTCTATAGTCAATTATGAAGATAAAGTAGCATCCCTAGCTAAGGATAATCACAAATCATTCTTCAGCTATGTCAGAAATCTAAAAGGGAAAGCTCAGCTTTGTACCGAACTATTAGTGGACTTTATCACTCATACTGACACTGAGGACATCGCCAACCTGCTAGCAGACAGTCTTGGCACAAACTTCACCCCCCCATTTATCCACCAGACATACCCCCAAAGCATACCTGTCACCAGTCCCCTACTGAGTATCTCCAAAGAGCAGGTCATAGCTGCACTTTCCATGGCCAAAAACATAGCCTCTGTGGGACTGGATAACATCTCAGGCTACCTACTAAATGGTCTAAAACAGGACCTAGCAGATACACCTGGCACTCTCTTCAACTACAGTCTAAGTACTGGCTTTGTCCCAGCAGAATGGAAAACAGTAACAGTAATTCCCTTGCACAAAGGGGGTCCATCAGCCGACCCTGGGAACTATAGACCCATAAGCCTAACCAGCCTTATCTGCAAGGCCATGGAGAGAATCATCATGGACCTTATCAACAAAGACTTAGGTGACCTTCAAACTCCTGACCCAATCCAATTTGGCTTTGTTAAGGGTAGATAATTCTTACTAAACCTGGTGGACTTCTTCAAGAGAAAGTCCTTCTATGTGGCACATCTCATTACTAAGGGTTTTGCATCCAGGAAGAAAGAGGTCATTGTCTCCCTCTACTCTTCCCTCATTAGGCCAGTCATTGAGTACAATACCCCATTTGGCATGTACCTCACTAGACATCTGCAGCAACTGGAGAGGATGCAAAAGTACCTCACAAGGAGGATCCTAGGCCTTAAATGCTTGCCCTATATGGACAGATACAAAAAACTCCAACTATTCCCTGTCTCATATCACCTACTTAGAGGCAATCTCTGCTTGACTTACAAATCCGTGTCTCACCCAGCTCTGTTAGAAATGCTACATCTAAAGAGATCCCAATCGCTCTGCACCACATGCTCCAGAGACCTCAACCTTATTAACGCAATCAACAGAACAAGCTGGAGGGACAGGTTCATAACCCAGAGACTGCCCATGCTATGGAATAGACTTCCCATACATGTCAAACAGAGCACCTCACTGGCCCTCTTCAAGAGAAATCTTGATCAGTGGACAGGAAATAGAAAATTCACCCCGGGAATCACTCCAGTGGCTCTACTCGACAGAGGCACTGGGAACTAAGGTCGGGTGGCACGATGCCAGGGTAATCCTATGAGTTAGGCTTGTAAAGGCTCCAGGGCCATTAGCCGAGTACACACCTATGAACCTGTGAACCAAAGCCCTGGATGAAGGCAAAACAGAACGTACAGTCTATCTTGACTTAGAGCCAAGGCGTTTGACATAATTCCAGACTCAGGCATCATTGAGAAAATCACCCAGCTGGGAATTAACCCATATGGCACTAGATGGGTAGCTAACTGGTTCACAGACAGAACGCATACAGTAAAATTTGGGAATTCCACCTCTAGCAGCAGACCGGTTACCACTGGTGTACCACAAGGATCTGTGCTGGACCTCCTAATGTTTGGAATTTATTTCTCAGACATCCAGTTGAAAATAGATGGCCTGTGGTTTACCAAGTTCACCGAAGACTGCAAACTGGCTGCAATCATTGAGTCCACCAACAATGTCGACATACTACAAAAAGGGCTTGCACAGACAAATGATTGGTGCCAAAACTACAGACTTAAACTAAATGCAAAAAAAAATGTGTTATCATCCCTTTCAGCAAAGTGGAAGCCCCTGCAAATTATAATGCTAACAGTACCCCCTTTAGCTCAAACCCTGTGGTGAGATATTTGGAAACACAGGCTGATAGCAACCTTAACTTTGATCACCATGTATCCAGAGTGGTAAAGAAGGCCTTCTGCATTGCACATCTCATAAGTAAGGGCATCGCATCCAGAGCTAAGGATGTTATAACTCCCCTGTACTCATCCCTCATCAGACCACTAATAGAGTACAACACTTCTGTATGCACCTCAGCAGATGCTTGCAGCAACTGGAGAGATCTCAGAGATTTTCATGATCTTCAACATATTACCTTCATGGACAGACTGAAGGCTCTGTCACTGTACTCTGTATGTTATAGGCTGCTGAGAGGCTACTTGTGACTGGTCTACAAAGCAGTCTGGGATCCTGCCCTAATGGAAATGCTGCACTTCTGTAAGTGAAATGGGACAAGATTCACTCTCACTTTTAGGGATCTTAACCTAGCCTGTGACATTAACAGGACATGCTGCAGAGACAGAGATGTCTCCCAAAGATTGCCACTCCTTTGGAACAAACTCCCAGTTCACGTAAAGCACCTCCTCAATGACTCTATTTAAGTGTAACTTAGACAACTGGATGAGTGGCCATAAATTTACCCTGGGGTTGTCACTTATGTCCCTCTTGGATAAGGACAGTTGGTGCTGGTCCTGAGCATTGGCCAGAGCAAATCTGGCTGTTGTAGGCATGTTTGATAGACTCAGCAATCAAGGAGAAGCACTGAAACCAACTGAAGGACAAATGAGAGAGCCATACTAGTGGACAAAATAGTAATTCTACTCTTTCATGTACTGTCCTGATAATTTACTTAGTTTACTTACACAGCTGCACTTTCTTCTTTCTCCATGATTGCACAACCTCATTGTTAGTAAAACTTAGTGGCAGGGTTACTACTGGGGGCACAGGTAGGCTAGCCCCCCCCCAAAAAAGAAACATTTTGTTTGGGTTTTTATTTTGATTACCAGTATGCTTATAAGTTATTAAATTGTGTTTTTCAGCAGGCTGAGATTTTGATTGCTTGTGTTAGCTATGCTGTGTTAGAATATGTTTTTTCTTTCAGTTAGTGAAATGCAATCTTTACATTTGCTATAGAGGTGAGTGAATTTCTACACTTTGCTAAGAGTTATTTAGAGTTAATTAACATTTGCAGTTAAATGGAAACAGTGACAGTCTGTATAACACAGAGGGATGGATCCTTGACTGCATTTAAAATAATCTGGGTTAGACTAGCAGCCAAGGAAGTGAGAATGGAGGTGGGGCTGTGCATTTCAAGAATCCATTCCTTGCTGATTCCTGACCATGTAAAGTGGATGAATGGAGATCCTACAAATTCTTAGTATCTTCCTTGATAATGGTAGAACCAGCTCTGGTATGGTGACTGTTCATAGCCACTCCATTTCCTGGTTACTGGGATGCAAGTTCATCTCCCACCCTCACCTGGATCAGAACCCTAACTAGTTGGGGATATTGCTGTGATTTGTCCTCACTGTGGTCACTGAGAAAGGATGGATTCATGGATTGAACAGAACTGGAGTCAGTGGTGGTTATAGCTCAGCATACAAGATCTGAAAAATACTAAGAAAAAAGCACTTGATGGTTAGAAGGAGCCTGTTATGAGGTTGGAATGTTATGTAACCATACCTTTACATGTTTCTTGAATGTTAGCGAACTGACGCGAGTGCCTAGTTTTGGGTGTTACATTAGCACATCATTATGGGTTTCATGAAGGCCACAACATGGACTGTGGTGGGCAGTCTTGTTTTACCTCTTAGTGTTTGTGGAGTTTATTAATACTGTAAAAGTGTTGTGTCCTTGACAGGGACCATATTGTTAGTGGGGGAGGAGTCCATACTTGTTACTACATTCTAGTACCTAGTTATGCACCCGCTTTTCTAGTATGTCTTCTTTCCACATGTTGGAAGATGCTTGTTCTTTAATGCTACAGCTGTATAATACAATAACAGGGCATCCAGAACATTATCAGTAAGCTGGATGACCTGCAAAAGAAGCCGTCCCTTTAGACTGCCATTCTTTTTCTCGGCCACCATTTTCATTAACGTTGTATACAATGGTGTACAAACATTGCCTCTGATGTATCTCATAGAAATGGCCCTTCTCCAGAAGAAGTGAAGAGCCTTATGGGGCA